>NC_137652.1:26118293-26254021 GCF_963422515.1 Blennius ocellaris | reverse complement strand
GAGTCTACCTTATAGGAACGGATTTCCCGATGTGAACTCAGCTTGAAAAGCCGCCACTGAACCAACATGTCTCGCCGCAAGCAGGGCAAACCCCAGCACTTGAGCAAACGGGAGTTTTCGCGTAAGTGGATCTCAGCTTCATTTTTCCACTTAAATCCAGTGTCCTCCTCTCCTCTTGACGTGCCACTCGCGTTTTCGTTCAGGAGAACTTCCTTACAGGGGTTTTTAATGGCTGTGATCCGGACGCGCAGCTGTCCGGAGTGAAATGACAAACAGTATATCCAGGACCACCGGGGGTGGGTTAAAATGAGTCGGTGAAAGTTTTAAGACATCGTGAGAGGGAGCTTGAACTGGTGCCGGTGAACGCGTTGTATAACGCAGCCTTCAAGGTTTCTTTCGCCATGAAAGGGCATGCGTGCAGCGCTTTATGGCCGGAGACCTTTGCCTATATGAAGGGAGCGCAGGCAGGCTGGCAGACAACTGCTGCCATCCACTGAGAAGTTTCCATGTGCAGTCGGTGCAGCCCACACCTTCTCTCTCTCTCTCTCTCTCTCTCTCTTTTTTTTATTATTATGTGACAATGTCTCCGGTCCGGACACAGGGGATGTGAGGTTAAACGTGCCCGCTTGGCCACAGCGCGCAGACCTCGTGTGCGTTTACCGAGAAGGAATGTCGTTTCTCTGTAAACCTCATTCCTCCCGGCTCGCGTTTGAACGTCGCGGACTCGACGTGTGGCAGCTTATCTGGCGTCGTTTACAGATAAACCGTGCGTTAATTCACGACAAGCTCCGCGCGCCTTGTGATCCGGGGAGCGAAACGCAGGGGAGCGCTTTTACGCGCGTGTGTGATGAAAATGCGGGGCATTGATTTAGACCCGCACGACAGGGTATTTTGTTTGTTTGTTTGTTTGTTTGTTTGTTTCTTCTCAGTGTCTTTATGCATTTACGTTTGCAGGATAATTATTTCCCCGCTGTTCATCAAATGGAAGCAGGAACTGCTTTTATCGATACACTTTTCTTTGCGCGTCACTGAATGTGGAGACAGATATACGAGTTGTTGCCATGTAAGTCGAGATGGAGATTAAGTGCTTCCACACGCCTTTAGTTCTTAATTATTCTTGCAGTAAATGTGTCTCTGCATGCTGTTCCTATTTCGGTCGAACCCAATTATGCTCTCGCAACATGTATTCCCTTCATTTGTCGGATAATTGTCACCAGACTTGCCAGTGGGGGGCGCAATATGATTGTAGTCCTGTAGGCCACTTGTGAACTTGAACTTGATCCACTTTATCCTTCTGCGCTTGACCAGGCGCTGCATGCGGAGAGCAGCGTTTAAACAGGAATAACTGCTTATATATTTTTTTGTTTTCGTTAAATGTTAATCTTGGAAGAATAAAAAAAACAAATATATTGAAAGTTAAAGTGTTGTAATAACAAGAACCAAATAAGATTTGTTTTTTCAATTAAACCATTTAGGTTAAGCTGATCAAACAAATAAACGTTTTCATTTTCTGGGGCTGTGACCTAGTTTATTGCAGCATGTTTCTTTAATTTAATCTACTGATTTGAACCACAGAATACTTCATAATACCACTCTGCAATTTTATGTTTGGGGGGTAATTGTAAGCTGACACAGGTGCATATTTATCTGTGAGCAGAAAATCTCCTCACATATTGATTATTTTTGGAGAATTTTATTTGAAAGGCAGGAGAATGAAATAAAAGGGTCCCTTTGGCCATTTTCAGGGACCGAGTGAAATTAAACTATTGATCCATTGTTACAGTCTAAAATGGCAAATGAAGAAACCTAACGATTTTCCTGATTGTGAAACAGTCCCGCTGCTGTTTCCCGGGGGGGAAACACAGGTCCGAAACACTTCAAATACTGGCAGTGGGGGGAAAAAAAATCTTGTATTTTTCTTTTTAAGTTTTCAAAGTTATTCACATCAGTCTTGCTTGGCATCAAAATGAGATTATTTGGTTTGAAGCAAATCTTTCAACCTAACCCAACCTCACACACCTCGCCTGTGTCCGTGGCATAAGCTGGTTTAGATAAGCTGCTGTAAAAAGGGGGCGAATTCCCTCATCTTTAATGCAGCCGAACATACAAGTAACAGGCTCTATCTTGCATAGTCCCTCACCACCTTCTCATCTGACCCGATATAGAATTAAAGGTTGAACCAGCGGCGAGAATTCATCACATCTTATCTCAACATCCCAGTCGGGGCGCCCAATGTCGTTTACCATGTGGTTAGATTACTTCTTTTAAAATGCTCTTGCTCTCTTTTCTCTCTCATCTGTCTCTCTCTCTCTCTCTCTCTCTCTCTCTCTCTCTCTCTCTCTCTCTCTCTCTCTCTCTCTCTCTTCTGTCAGTTCTTCAGGGACCTACTCCACATCCAACCCCTCAATGTCTAACCTTGGTTCACGAGATCCCAGCACTTTTAACGAAATGGGGTCCAATCATCTTGAACTCAAATTAGAATCTATTTTTTGATTCTCAGAGGTGTTAGGTTCATTAAAAAAGCGAGATTGGCAGCACAATAAAGAGGGTCAAGCAACTTAATCGTTTGACTGCTGCCTGCGAGCTGAACATGTCAGTCCTTATCGAAGCTGTCTGCGTGCTCTTCCTCTCCTTTTTTCATTTTCTTCCTTCCCTCTTTCTTTCCTAAAAGTGTTTAACAACCTGACCTTATTCTTTCAGATGTCTGCAGCAATACACTGTCGCTGTGCGACTCTCGGTTGCGCGGCCTCTCCTGACACGTCTTTACGTTTTGCATGCAACTGTGATTATTTCACTGCACCCTATGTCACACTCTCCTCTCTTGTCTGCCTATCCAGCCGAGCCGCTCTCAGGTGTTTTACCAGACGAGGACTCTCAGGACTCGCCCAGGCTGGGTGTGGCTCAGGGCGAGCCCCTTAAAGGGGACCAGGACCTGCTGACCTGTGGCCAGTGCCACTCCCGCTTCCCCCTGGCTGACATCCTGCTGTTCATCGAGCATAAACGGAGGCAGTGCCAGGGCGGCCTCTGTGTGGACAAACCCCTGGACAGGCCGCCGTCCTCCCCGCTGGCTTCGCCCCTGTCCACGTCCTCCTCACTCTCGCGGACCCAACATCAGCACCCGCGGAAGTTGCGTCAACCTGTGGAGGTGGCCGTTCAGGTGTCACCGCAGGATGAGGATTGTTTATCTACACCCTTGCGAGGAATAATCCCCAAGCAGGAGAATATCACAGGTAAACACACCGGCAGCTTAAAATGGCTGCCTTGTGAGAGTAAGCAGATGAGCCGGAGATAAAAGTGAGTGTTTGAAAGGTGCACAGGTGTGCAGTGTGGGTCGTCCTACTTGAAGTTTATACAGGGTTCAATTTCAAGGGAGGAGAGCGAATGTCCTGAGATTTCCTCACTCTTCCTTCCGCCAATGGGGGATGTCTCTAATCTGCATAACTGGGGTGTGAAATATCTGCTTCCACATTTAGGAGCTGCGAATTTTCACTCAGCTGAGTCATGGACCCATATAAAGATCAGACGTCCTGAAAATGCTTGGGAGGAAGGGAAACGTTTGCAGACAGTGAGAACAACTCACGCAGAGTCGCACAAAGAAAGTGATTATGAAAGAGGGGAAAGAGAGAAAGACGAGACGGATTACTTTTGGTTTGTTGCTGCATCACAGATGTGCTCAGATCCTGTGGACTCCAAACTCTCTCTCATGTGGTTGGTGAGGGATGTATCTCTGTTCCTCCCGGGCTTATTACACTCCATATCTCTTGTACCCTCAAATATGTGCCTGCAAAAGCTCACTCTGATGCTAAAATTATAAAGAGATAGAAAAGAATATAATTATACCGATCTGTCAAAGACGAAGTGTTTATTTGAGGAACTCCACAGCCACTAATTGTCAGTGTTTTTCTTGATTTGAGTAATTAAGGACTTTTGAAGCCGGCTGGTTGGTTTGTTGGTTGTCCGTGGGGGCTAAATGAGGCTGTACTGAAAACACGAGTTGCTGTGCAAACAAGCATGAGTCCCTTATGACTGGTTTTATAGAATTGGGTTTGATTTTGACCAGCCCATTTGAATGTTTATTCATTTCCTTGAACAGATCTGATTGTGTGTGCCAGATTGTGCTGATTGTCGGGGCAGTTGTGATTTAATTTGAAGCCAATTCGGGCTAAACGCGTCGAGAGCAGTACTCAATAATGTGCCCTACTCCGGCGTGTTGCTCAGTGCTGCGGCCTCGCAGATGGCATTGTAAAAGGCTATTGTTATTTGCTGTCAGTTGTTAGTTAGCCCTCTGTCGTACGAAATGACCACCGTTCATTAGTGTGACGTTTGTTAAACATCTGCGCGCGCGCGCACACACACACACACACACACACACACACACACACACACACACACACACACACACACACACACACACACACACACACACACACACACACACACACACACACACACACACACACACACACACACGGACAAGTTCACACAGACACACACTCTCACACACAGCTACACATCTGACATGCCTCTTGGCCTTGTCAGCTGTTTGAACATGCTTTTCTTTGCTCATTTAGATCATCATGCACTGGAGTTCACATGATATCATAAGGTCACTAGCTGTGTGCACAGAGCTTTTATTTATAGGCTCTCTGTCTGTGGACATTGAGGGAAAAAATCAGGAAGTGACTTGGGTTAATAATGAGGAGATGACTTGGTGGATTGTTGTTCCCACCCATACCACTTGAGCTCCAAGTATCTCAGGCTTTGGGGAAAAAGAACAAGCCTGCAGAGATAAAGACGATTGAGCCTCTGTGCTGCACAGACCACACATCAGTCACATACTGTATGTGTACAAACCAGCCTCCCCACTCCACCTCGGTTTTCTCCATCCAAGATTGATGGATCCAGACTGGCAGTGCCAGTGTGCCACCCCGTCCTCCATATGCTGGCTGCCATGTTCTCTCACCCGGCTCAGTTAGAGCCTGACACTGAGCCAAGGCATCTCCATACATATTGTTCCCAAACTCACTTCGTGTCTTGTCCATTCCAGGGGAGTGGATTATATGTTACACCCTTAAAGATTTACTGTGTCCTGCTACACTGCAAACACTCCAATGAAAGCACCCCCCCCCCCCCCACCACCACCACCACCTCTGAAATATCATTTGACACAGATGGATTACCATCAGCACATCAGTTTATAAAGGAAAAGGCTCGGACGGACGAGGTTAGGGGAAGAGGCTGCTGGGTTAAGGAAAGGAGCTGACACCCGGAGTGGCTGGAGTTGGGGTGATGTGGGGGGTTGGGGGGGGGCTGTGACAGAGCAGAGCTGGAGATGAAGCTGTGCCTCTCTGGTCTGCGTCTACGGGACAGCTGAGGCCGTCTGGGAGTCTCATGACTGCAGCTGGGGTAGGGGTCTGCAGTCTGGAGCTCTGGGCCGTTACACGAGGGCAGAGCAGCCTGTGCGCCGTCATTTGCATGATAAACAATTTAAGATATGCACAGGGACATCCTAGCTTGTCTACAGATTATGGATGGCCCAGAAAAAGAACAGATGATGGTTGCTCAAACAAACTAAGTGATTGGGGTGTGCTGTAAAACCACTTTTTTTTTTTGCCCCAGCATGCAATCACTAATGAAGAAGCCCACTGGTGAAGAAAATTAATTGTGGACATTTGCATTCACATTTATTATTTCATTGATTAAATGCAATTGTTATTAGAGCAATAAATGATTGTTTGGTTGTTCCACGCTGAGTAATTGGAGCAGGACGCTTTCCATTGTTATGATGTAGGATACAGAGCTTTACTAATGTTTAGAGGCTTCTTCCTGTCCCATATACCAGAATTAGTATATTTATAAACCGTGTGTGGTGCCACATTTCCATGCTTGTGTTGCTTCATTATTCTGCCCTGTATTTATCCATATCAGCATTAGTCCCTCTTGCACTCTCACCAGTATATGGCCACATGTGGTAATGAGGCCATTGTGGCTGTGCAGATCGGCCACAAGCTCACACTTCTGCTGCTTTCCAACGCACTGCCTCCATTGTAACCTGGACTCTGAATCAATACTCGGTCAATTACGGCAGCCACCTTTTCCCCTTTTTCACCGTGTAGAGATGCACATTCTTACGAGGGAGCAGTATTTCTTGTAGCACCTCGTTGGATGTGGACTGTGTTCCCGTAGAAGCTTGCCCGTCCGGTTTCTCGCTGTGTGTTGTGGAGACAAAGGTATTTAGCAGGGACCATATTGGCACTGTGCCACTTTTCTCTACCCCCCACACACACACACACACACACACACACACATATATATATACATACACACACATATGCCTGTGGAGGGGGGGGTGCTCCTTTGAAGTGATACGTTTTCTTGTGTCCAGTGTGTATGTGCATGTGCATGGGTCACCGTGCAAGTTTACATGCGGGGCTTTTTGTTTCGCTGATCACTTTAATTGAAAGTGAAAAGGCACAGATGCATGCTGCTGTAATTACTGCACACCAGCTAATATTATAACATAAGCACTCCATTGTCTGTAAGAAACTGACTCTGATTTGATCCCACAGTTGCTTTGGGCTCTGATAAAATCAGTCCTATTTTTGGCCATGGACTCCACTAAGTTTTAATGAAGGTGAACAGGAACGGTTTTAAGGATGAATTTTTCATAGAGGACATTTTTGCATTCTGGAGCCAAGCTCTAAACACCCACAAACGTTGTCGGTGGAGATTCGTCAGCCTTTGTTGTTGGATTAAGTGTTCGTGGCTCTCGGTGCATTCAAGTGCTGAAAGTGGAGTTAATGTTTACATTTTCAGTGCGTATGCAGCATCGAACCAGTGCCTGCGTGTGTGTGCACGTGTTCTGCTGTGTGCACGAGAGTGTGTTTTTTTTTAACCACTTAACCTGTTTATAGCTTACTGTGTGTGTGTGTGTGTGTGTGTGTGTGTGTGTGTGTGTGTGTGTGTGTGTGTGTGTGTGTGTGTGTGTGTGTGTGTGTGTGTGTGTGTGTGTGCGCGCCTTGCTGTTTGTTAAAGCTTTACTACCGTGGGCGTGCAGGCTGAACATGAAAGAGTCTTTGACTTGGCAAGCCTTGCCTGAGGACACCCCTCTGTGGACCATGCCAGGCCAGACTTGGCACACAGCGGTGGGCCTGAGGGACAGGCTGGGCCTAAATGTGTGTGTAAGAGGGGAGTTAGGGGAGGTGTTTCTGATTTGTAGGTTTAGGAGGCGAAACGTATGGTGAGGTGGTGGCAGTGTGTATGACTGACAGCAGGAGTGTGTGTGTAGTTAAGGGTAGGTATGCAGTACAGTGTGTGTGTGTGTGTGTGTGTGTGTGTGTGTGTGTGTGTGTGTGTGTGTGTGTGTGTGTGTGTGTGTGCGTGTGTGTGCTGTCCTCTGGGGCTCCTGGCTTAGACTTCCTGTATCTCTGTTTGTCTTCTAACAACCTCAGCACCACAGCCTCGGGCCATTCAGGTGGAGGCTCGTTGAAATATGTACAGCACACACACACATGCAAAAAAAAAAAAACCTAACACATCATGTACACACACACACACACACACACCTGTTTTATGGACTCCACAATGTGGATCTCCGTAACACGTACAGTGTAAAGCCCCTCCTGCGGACCAGTGTTTTGTCTGTAATGAATGTGTTGTGGCAGAGGCGCCATGATGTGTTGTGAGTTGATGAGATCTGTCAGAAACATATGATCCTTATTTCCGCCCCCTCCCCTCTCTTGCTCTCCCTGACCATTACTCTCTTCCTCTTTACTTTCTGTCTGTCTCTCCATCTCCTTCTCTCCTTCTGTCGCCCGTGTTCTCTGTCCACGCATCACTCCAGTAGTTTGTCCCGGGGGTGACTGGAAACTGAAAGTTTTGGCTACATTAGCGTGTCTGCACCTCTTAAAGGCTTCCAACATCCACTCGAGAGCTCATTCTCACTCTAACAGATTTGGCTGCAGCGTGAGCCAGAGAAGCACGCACACGCACACGCACACACACACACACACGCACACACACACACACACACACCACTGTCAGACAAAGCTATACAACACAAACAACCTTGTTTGTCCGCAGCCACATCACGCCGGATGAAAACGTATCCTCAGAAATCAGCGTGTCCCGCCGCTGTCCTGTCAATAGAGTGGCAGGCGTTCACATCACGGGGTCGGGGGTCATCTGACAGCGTCAGGGCCTGTCATGCCAGCCGCTGGCTTCACCACCTGCAGGTTAATGACTTTATTTTTAGACAGAACAGAAACAGAGAGGAAAACATGTCTTTGATGCAGCTGTAGCTCAGGAAGTGGCGGATCGCAGCAAAAAGGTGGTATTTTAAGAAGTGGGCACATTGGGTTGGGGTGAGAATTGGAACAGGCTTCGACAAGGTAATTTTCACTTTGATGTTTTTTTTTTTTTTTTTTTTTTTTTGAAAAATCACAGTTTTGTCATCATTTCTGTAAACCTTTTTTTGGGTCACTAAAAGTGGTCTGGAATTTTGTATTTTTTAATTTATATTATTATTATTATTCAATGTCTGTAGGAGCCGCATTATCCCAGCCTGCATTACAATTCCAAATGTCATCTCAACCTCAACTATGACTATTGTGACTGCAGCGTTTAAGCGCTGTGTTGCTGCAAGACAGTTGCTTTGTCTTTCTCACACCCGAGGTGATAATGTTGAGGCCATGGGAGAGCCACGGTGACAAGGGCATCATGTTAGTCTGAACCCTCTGATCCTGGTCACTATCTGTCTGTCCCACTGCACATCAGAGATGGGCTTGGTCTGTCACAAATGGTGTGTGTCTTTGACCGAGTCTGTTTGTACCTTTTGTATGTGGCTGGGTGGTCGTCTACAGCTGTGTCTCGCCAGCCTTATCTCGACCAGAGAGATACAGGACAGGAAGGGCCCCCGCGGCTGACGTTACACTTGTGAAAAATTGCAAGCCTTTATTTGTGTGCGGGCGTGTGTGCGTGCGTGTTTTTAGGAAGGATGCAAAGCATGTCTGCAGCTGCAGTTCTTCATTAATGTATACTAATAGGTTGTCTCATTCCTCAGGGGGGATTGTGTTCAAAAGCTCATCGCCTCCTAATAGCTCAAGTTAACTTTACATTTGATCTTAGATTCAAATCCCACATCTTTTAAACGATGATCAGAAGTGAGCCACTTCATTCATTTTTTAAGCGTCGTCATATATGTTTTAGAATCACTTTGGGTTATACGATTGTAGTGGTGTCCTGTGGTTTTGCACTGGCACATCAGCGAGAGTGATACATGCGCATGATTATCATTTATGCACGGTTGCATGCATGCACACACATACTTATACCTCTCTGTTCCATCCCCCACACCGGACTGACCCCCAGCCCTCGCTACACACACACACACACACACACACACACACACACACACACACACACACACACACACACACGCGCGCACGTACACACATATAAATGCACACTGCTGTCCCAGGCACCCTTTACTTTTGCAGGCTGAATCTCACTGATAACATGCTGGCGCCCTCATTTAAATTTGAAGCGCTTCTTTAATCTTCAAAGGCCTGATTGCTTTATGAATATGCATGGGCCGAGCTGACTCTCAGTTCATTACCTTGTTGTAAATTCTAATGACCATTAGGGCCCCGCGCGGTAATTGCCAATTGTTTTGCATTTTTGATTAGCCCATTACCGTAGTGCATTCTGAACATGTCTGCCCTGCCTGCCTGCCAGGCCACAGCAAGAAGCAAAGGGAAGGAGGGAGAGATGAGAAAATAAAGGGAGAGTGTGCAGTGGAAGCCACTGCGAGGGGCAGCGAGACACTGTAAATTTTGAGGCTTGGCTTGAAACGTTGTTTTGGGTGGAAAGCGGGGTGAGTTTGAAAGGGGGTAGAAGACACAACGCGGGGAATGTAGAACTGGATGTTCCTTAAACAAGCTCTACCCAGCTTGTTTCTGCAGAGCTTGAGTGCAAGAGCGTGTACCTGACTACATTTATGTCAGCATGTGTATTTGTTGACTGTGTGTGCATGTCCGCCTGCCTCTGTGTACATATTTAAGTTTGCGTGCGATTCGGTGAGTTGGATGGGGTGAGTGGTATGCTGGGAGTGGGGAGGTTCTGCTAGTGCATCCCAATGCTCGCCGTGTCTGGGACTTATGAAAGATTGATGGTTCCTTGCAGAATGGCATTGCCCTGCTACCACTTGATAACATCTAATGGATAATTTAGAGCTCTAAAACCTGCCGGCCGGTCGCCCTCTCTCTGCAGGCTGGAGAGGACAGCTGCCGGGCTTTTGGGGCCGCCGCTGTGGCTGTTTGTCCAAGAGATACATGAGGGCAAGCAGAAAAACAAGGGAAAAGAGGGAGGGCAAAGGGAGGAAGAGATGCCTTAGCGTTGGAGGGAGCCTGTGATGTCAAGAGTTGAGTAGCTGATTCAAGCCACAGTACAGAGCTCAGAAAAAAAACAAAACAACTCATGGGTTCTTCATATATAGTCATTAACTTGTGAGTTCTGTATTCATTCATGTCAGTATGGAAACAGAGGAACCACTTATTTCCTAATGTAATATTCCCTGGAATCTGACCAAAAAGAAAAGTCCCCAGCACAAATGTACTGGAGGACAAAAAAAGCAGCAATTAAATGCATTTTAATATTACTGTTTAGGCTTCATCTTCACTCTCCTTCCTCTGACATTACGGCCATCCAAAAACGAGAGCATGAAAACAGTCGGTGGAAAAGACTGAATAACAACCTCATGCATAATTGTTTAAACCTGCTTCTCTGATAAGTGCTCATATAAATGTTGCAGTATCCTTGTGTTCTGTTTTTTTTCACCCCCCCCCCTCCTTTTTCCCCCCAATATCTCTCTTCCTTTCTCTCTCTTATGCACCATTCATAATCAGCACAGTGTTTACCCACAGCTCCTATGCCCACTGTCAGTCTCTCATTCCCAGACTATTAAGCTGTTGACAGTTTGGTTAATCGTCCCGCAGTTTGACTGGAGGGGAATCAGAGAAGGGGTCAGCGGAGTCTGTCTCCAAGGTGTGGGGAGAAAGTGGCTTACATGTGCGTGCTGTTCTGGGCTCTGTGGCGTGCCTGCATGCGAGGAGTTTGTCTCATTTGGAGAATCCGTTGTGGGGCGGCGGTGGGGGGCGGGGGGGGGGGGGGGGGGGGGGTCTGTCTTTGCGGTGGCTTTGGAGAGGCCAGGCGGGGCCACTAACACAATGGGGAAATTGTCCAGCATGGGATCCGCTAGCATAAGTAGCTAGTTCGAGTTAGCAGGCTGGCGGGCTGGTGCGTGTCCAGGCGGTGGGTGTTCACACAGACGGAGAGAGAGGGAGAGAAAGAGAGAGAGAGAGCGAGAGAGAGAGCGAGAGAGAGAGAGACGTAGCGGCAGCAGAGCCGGCCCTGGCCAAAGGAGTCCCAGGCAGACAGCATGATAGATGGCTTTGTTAAAGGGTCCCAGGGTGTCCCCTGAACTTGAAGCACTCTGTTTATCTTGAATAGGAGCAGCACAGAGGGTAGGGGGGCAGTCAGGAGGAGGGGGGAGGAGGATAGGGAGAAAGGGAATGATATAGCTTTCAAGAGAAGGGGAGAGAAAGGGAGTGGAGGAAGAGGGAGAGTGTGGGCCTGCATCTGAGTAGGCCTGGATGGGGGTTGGGGAGGTTAAGGGGGGGTCGTGAGCAGGCACGGCTGCTGGAGACACACAGAGGAGGGTGGGGGGTGGGTGGGGGGGGGTGGCTCTCCGAGTAGCTGTCCATTAACAGATGAACTTGGCAGTGATCCAGGCCTTAGAGGTCTTGAGAGACAGCCACATGCACTCACACACGGACGCACACCTCCCCGGTACCTGCTGACTGTGGATGGAATGCCACCATGGCTCTTTTTTGTCCAGAGACGAAAGAGGACACGTCTGTGGTTCACCTATGTCAGAACCAGTTCAGACCGGTTAGTCAGCCAGGCCGAAGGAGGCACGGGGACAGGGCCCCGCCGCCCGGCCCTCCTCTCTCCTCCTCCCTCGTCCTCCTCCTCGGCCTTCCGGGCTTCACTGGAAGAAACGGGGAGAACCTCTAACCGGAGGGCACAGGACAATGCAGTAGAGAGAGAGAAAAGAAGCGAGGGAGCGTGGGAACAAAGTGAGAGACGAACGGATCCGGTCGAAAACAGGGTGGGAAGAGGAGGGAAAAGTGTTTGGTTGTTGTTGGTGTGCTCCTCTTGATGGGGCAACATGAGCTTAACACCACTGCTGCTATTGTGTACTGAAAACATTACAACAAACACAAGAGTGCTGAAAACAGGGAGGGGGGAAAGAATTTGATATGGAAGATGCACATAATGGACTATTGGGCTGTGCAGGCGAGAAAGCCTCCACTTATGTCAGGCGTACCGTGTAACCGTATATCTCAAACAACGTACTGTATGTACATGTGTGGCAGCCATGAAAATCATGTCATTGAGTGCATATCTGTATGGAAACATTATGAAATATGGACATAGCCTCTCTCCTAATTACTACTCGGATGCGTCCCTTGAGTTTTGAAAGCGGGCTGTTCACGAATCCACTTCAAATGGTTCCAGTTCACACACACACCCTGCCTCGAGATGGCAGATCAGAAAGCGCTGTCACATCATGAACATCTGAAGAAGTCAAAGGACCAAGAGTTTATCACGAGACGACTGTGGAAATGTTCCATCGTCTTCAAACTTTCTATTGTTTCCTGGATTGATTGGATGTTTGCGGCGCATAGACCTGCATTTTTTTTTTTTTTTTTTTTTTTTACAAAAGTGTAAAACTGGATAATTTAAAAATGTGGCTTTAAGCAGAAGTGAATGTGAACTCCTGTGGTGAGAAAAGTGGTTTGTTATAAGGCGTGAAACTCGTGTGACCAGTTGTGTGTGAGAATAGTGGATTAGGTGTCACTTTTCTACGAGCAGGTGTCTTTCTCTCTCTTTTTCTCGACGTTTCCTGCCTCTCTCGTTTTCTCTTCTCAGTAAGGACCTCGTCTTATTTTCAGAACAAGTGAACAGCGCGTTGATCTTCGAACAAAAACTTACATTGAATTACATTCCTTAATTCTTTGAGGCTGGGTGTGAGTTTATAAATTATGACGTGTGGCGATGTGCACATTTTCTCACACTTGCACACTTTGAATGAGGCCTGGGTATCAAAAGGTGTTCCTATATAATAAGATGTGTGATGTTTAATCTAAGAACAGTCGACAGATGTGATGACATCTTGTGTCAATTAATGGAGCGAGTCCTCATGGATAAATCACATGCATGCTGCAGGGCAAACATAGATAATGTATGTTTACGTGTCTGTGTGTGCTTGTGTTTGTGCGTGTCTCCGTGTAAATGCATGCAATCCCATTTGCATCTATTTCACACAAGCTCACATTAGTTTGTTATTTATAAAGAAGATTTTTCCTTTTTATCTTCCCCCGTTTCTTCCAGCCTTCCAGCTCTTGCTCCATTTCTCAGAAACCTGTTTTCTTTTCCAGGACTCTTGTGTGGCTACTTTGGTACAGAGGCCAACTAAATATCGCGCTTCTCTGTGTGCGTGTGTGTGTGTGTGTGTGTGTGTGTGTGTGTGTGTGTGTGTGTGTGTGTGTGTGTGTGTGTGTGTGTGTGTGTGTGTGCGTGTATGTGAGATGATGGCTGTTTTTATAATGCCCCCTGCAAATTTGCATATGTATATGTGCAGATTGTATGAGAAGAGCTCTCACACTTAGAGCAGTTGGATGGGGAGGGTGATGGGGGCTGTTGTGTGGGTTGCGTGTATAGTTTGTGTGTGTCAGTGTGTTTGTGTGTGTGTGAGTGTGTATTAGAGGGGGGTCTTATTGGCGCTTTCACCCCCCAGACAAAGCCGGCCACTTCTCCCAGATGGTAGTCTGCTCTCTTCGGCCATGTGTCTGGTGTGTGTGTGTGTGTGTGTGTGTGCGTGTGCGTGTGCGTGTGCGTGTGCGTGTGCGTGTGTGTGTGTGTGTGTGTGTGTGTGTGTGTGTGTGTGTGTGTGTGTGTGTGTGTGTGTGTTTGTGTGCGTGTGCGTGTGCATGTGTGTTTTATGGACAGAGACCGATACAAAGACGGAGAGCGATGGAGAAATTTGCAAGCGAGAGTTTCTATGCATAAAATGCAGACAAGAGATGGGCATGCATACACATGGATGTATAAGTGAAGACAGTGTGAGACTTTATGGACTTTCATAGCTCATTCTTCAGATGGCCATGCATAACGTGACTAAAAACAGCCCAGTGTGGTCTGCCACTCTGTGCCCTGTTCTAAATGCATTAGAATACATAATTCAAGACAGATGGGCACAGAAAGGGAGATAGATGGGGGAAAAAAAAGGAGTGTGGATTGAGGGACGGGCTCACAAAGAGACAAAAGGGATGGACAGGGGAATAAAGATAAAGATGGGCTTCCTTTTGTCTTAGCAGTGATGACCCAGAGGTGCCTGTGGACGTCTGGCTAATGGGGTCAGCATTAAAACAGACCAGGCGTCAGGATTATGTTTACTTCAGTTGTCTGCTGGACACTAACAATGAGGTGCGTGAGTGGAGACTGCACGTTTGATGACGGGTAAATGCAAAGAAATCCATTTTCTTCCTTATCCCATCACTATGATATCACTGACGAGTGTCTTATAAGACGTCAGTTGAGAACAGTTCTGCTTGGGAAATAGCTCAAACGGTGGAAGTTTCCAAATATTCAACATGAAATCCTGCCTCAGGGTTTGGTCTAAATCCTGGTGTCCCCCTGGGGGCATATGTTAAAACAGGCCTGCAGCCCTGTTAAGAAAGGGGCTATCTATCGCTTGGACAGACTCCAGCTTCTCTGACCTTGATGTTTGTTTTCCTTGTTTCCCCAGACATAAACATGGCTCTCGCATCCAGACACACAGACAGACAGGAAGTTATCCTCTCTGATGTTTTCTCTCTTGCATCTCGCTCCTCTGTGAGCGCAGGGCTGCTGTATTAGTCTTGGAAATGTGCATGCGTGCAACAGTACAAAGTCAGGTGAACTCAAATGGTGTGTGAATTTCTCAGTGTGCGTTTCGTCACACCCACTCCCCCCCTCTGCGGCCCTTCTCTTCTCTCATACCTGTCAGACTGGTTCTCCTTCTCTTTCATTAAAGCATAGCCCTTCTCCTTTTTCTTGACCAGGTAGTATTTTGTTATCAGACCAGAAACCAGACTCCCATATGACAACCCTTTAACCCATGGTTCAAAGTGCCAAGATAACCATTCTCTATTTATACCTTTATTGAGGCAAGCCCTTCTTTGCCAGCGAGCGGTCTGGCAGGCAGTGCTTTCCATGCTGGACGTGCCCTGTTCTCCCCAGGCTCTGGTACTGAACTGGTCTGCCAAGTTGCAGGGCCAGATTGCCTGTAATAGGCCTGCCATTCCCCTCTCATCATCTGTCAGCACTCTGGATCCAACTGCAGGGTCCAAAGAGGGCTACCACTCTCCAATTAAAAAGGTTAATTTGCCCTCGCCCATCCCCCCCCCCCCCCCCCCCCCCCCCTCCCTCCCAGGGCTTGCTACATCTTCATTAGCACTCATTTGTGTCTGTGTAGCTTTCCCTTTAATTTCTCTGTCCTTTCTCTTTCTTTCATAGCTTTTCTAAACACTGTTTTATGTGAATAAGGTAAGGGTGAGCGTCCATTAGCATATTTATTTTGCAGCCAGTATGTTGATTCAATTGCTCTCAATGGATTTGAGCTGCTATTTTTTTGTATCCCTGTCCAAGCAGTTCATGGTATAATCAGAAATTCATTTTTGTTCACTCGACTTTCCATCTAAGGCTTCTTTGAATAAAAAAGGCCAGTCTCATGAAGGATAAAGGCTTAAAGGAATTATTTAATATTTGGGGAAATACATTTATCTTTTTTACAGAGTTAAAAGCGAATATCAATACCACTTTATTTGACAAAATACTATCTTTTTTTTTCTGCTGATATGAGTAAGAATGTGTAAAAAAAAATTGTATCACAGATATTTTACAAGCAAAATTTATTTTGGGGTGAGCGTTTCCCAACCTGCAGAGCCCTTCGATCGTCTACATTAACCCTTTAAAAGCAGGACACTTTGCCAAAAACACCATAAAGCAATCCAACATTTAGTGATGTCACATCAAATTAAACAGAAGAGTGTCACTATAAAAAATATATACAGGTAATTTTTACATGCTCCAAACATAACTCCCAACACCAAGCCACATTCAAAACCCACAGATTGTAGCAACAACAAATAAAAGCTCCACAGATGATAAAAAGAGGAGAAACGTTTCAGATACTTAAGTCGAGCAATTCTGTCAGTTGGTGGCCACCTTTTACGTGACAACATTTGAAGAGAAAATGCATCGATTTCACGTTTTGAGAAAAGTTTCACTTTTACACAACAATGCTTAGAAAACAATGTAGTCACGGCACGCCAGGACGCAAGTCGGCTCTGTTGCTTGTTTTTGTAATGATACCACACACACATGTGCACACAGGGAACAAGCACCAAAACAGTGGGAGTAAACAGACATTCGTATGGACAGATAATGAAGTTGCGTTGTTATTCTGGGGGATTCTCCACTATAAAGGTTATGCCACTCTGGAGGCCGACACGTTTGTTACTGTCCATCTTCTCGCGGGTCGACAGAAGAACTATTTACCTCGGCCGTGGTGCACATGACCAGTAGCAGTGTTTCCGCCGTTTCTACATACGAGGTGTTTTCAAAAAGCTCCACCTTGGGAGCTGTTTTCAGTGACTCAGACGTTGTTTAAACGGACCCCCCAAAATGCAACAAAATCTTTGCATATTGACTTAAACAGGGCCGAGGAGATAAAACAAGAAAACACAAACCTTGCTTTTCTCACAAGACGACAGAGAAAAGTTAGACAGCTTTCATTTCTGTGGTGGCTATACTTAATTGTCATTATCCTCACGTCGCGGTGTCATTCTCTTAATCCTAAACCAAACGTGAGCGGATGAGCAGTGTGCAGTGAGATCTGGGAGAGAAAGTCCCCGACTCACTTTTCCTCGTGCGTGATTCAGCTCATTCAAACAGACGGAGAGGAGAGGAGAGGAGAGGAGAGGAGAGGAGAGGAGAGGAGAGGAGAGGAGAGGAGAGGAGAGGAGACCTCGGCCGGTCTTAATTTTTTTTGTCTTTTCCTGTCTTTTCCTCTGTCGTGTCAGCCCACCACCCTTATTTCTTTTCACCCTTTTTTTTTTTTTTTTTTAAATCAAAGAGGGCTCAAAAAAAAAAAAAAGATGTCTCTTTCACATCCTCCTCCTCCTCCTCCTCCTCCTCCTCCTCCTCCTCCTCCTCCTCCTCCTCCTCCTCCTCCTCCTCCTCCTCCTCCTCCTCCTCCTCATGGCAGTGTATCGTCCACCCCAACCTCTGGAGCTCAGGAAGGAAACTGCCCCTAACCGCTGCCTGTACTGCTCCTTTCTGTCAGTTGACACCGCCATCAATCCTCCGTCCCCATGTCGGGCCGACACAGCGAGCAAACTGCTGCATGTTGGGCGAACTGAACTCAACAGTTTGTAGAAGTTTTGCAGCTTCCTAATTATGACACTGATGATTTAAAAGTGGGACAGGTTTGTAGATTCTTCTTTTAAACATGCAGAAACATCTTTTTTCTTTTTCCTTTTTACAAGGACGTTTAATACAGCTGCAGCAACATAACACATATTTAAATATTTCACGGAAACAAGACTGAAAATGTCATCTTGGCCATACAAGTTTTGATGTTAATAAATCAGTTGCAGCAGCTGCGTTGTCATCTGTTGTTAAGTGTAGTGGCATACTTAATGAAATTGGGGGTCACTCTTGGTAGTTTAAGCGATTAACATAAGCTAATGACTTGGAAGGATGAACAGGAGGTGAAGATAAAGGGGGGAGAGAAGGAGGATGTGTCTGGCTCCCTCACCCACCATTAAGGACCTGCCCTTGGACTGAGCGAGCGGGCCGGTTTCAGATGCACTGGCGGCACAGGCTTGCCCTCTTCGGTTACACAAAATGTCTGTCTGTATAGCCACGGAGAGAGAGATATTATTAGCGTTATTTTGCCTCAGTTATATGAGAGCATGCCGCTTTTAGGCTCCCTTGTTTGAGCGGCTGACAGACACTTGAGTTTCTGCAGCAGATTAAATGAAATTTTAGCAGCTTTTTCTTGGGGCCAGGCCATAAAACCACACAAAGGAAGCAGCTGCCACTAATGTAATCTAGAATGGGGTGCTGCAGTGTAAAGCTGTCCACCACTCTTTTGTTTTTCCTCTTTTTCTCCTCTTCACAGCTTTTTATGCCATTCTTGACACCTTTCGACAACACCCCTTCCTCTTCAGATAATATCCTTGTTCTTTCACTGCCCTTAATTCCTCTTTTTATCAGCTGCCCCTCTGTGTACTGTAAAGGTGATGAAACCGGACGAGTGTAATAAAGAGCATGTGTTTTAAGAGCAAACATATCTTTTTTATGTCTTTATACGTCTATACAGCAGTGTCAAAGGTACATGAAATAGCCGTTGGGTAGTCTCTAAAGCATTCTCAGGCACTTTGACCTCCTGGGACTTTCTGCAGGCCGACACCATATCAGCTGGACATGTATGGAGTGAGCATATAGGATCTTTACAGCCTGACCTTGCGCAAACAAAGTTCATTTCTCGGAATGCAACACCAGCAGTCCGCCGGGTTCGATGCCCCTGTGACCTAAGTGTCAGTCAGAGGTTGTCAGCCCCTCTCGAAATGACAGGGTGGATCTTCAGAACCTGAGCTCATGTTGGCAGGGAGTGGAGCTACATTCCTGTCAGGGCTGCAATTGTATAAGTGACACAAGAGCGCAGGAAACGTAATGTGGGTTGAAAGAAAGCTAAACAAGAAGTCCACTCTTTAATCATTCAAGGCTTGCATCGGTGTAGCAAAAATGTTTGCACGCCGGCGATGCTTTGCTCGACGGTTGCCTTTTTCTAAATGAAGTTTTATAGTCTGTTAGAGAAGCAATGGCACAAACATCTGGCCCATAAATCTCAGGTGGTGCTGCATGTGCAGTCTGAGCAGCCAGCTCCTCACATCCCCTGATCAGCCATTAATCCAAATTTCTGCACTTCCACACAGACATTTTCTTTCTTTTTTTTATATGTGTTTATCAGGAAGTCGTGTTTTCTCGTACAGCAGCAACACCGGCGCATAATGCTGCACTATTTGTTCCTTCAAACACTTTTCTTTAGCAGGGAGGCCACATCAAGTATTCTCCTGAGTGTAAATGTGTGTATTTGCATTATAGCATGCCTACTGGCCACAACGGTGTCTTGCCACTGCCTGTTGAGGAATGTCTGAGTTCATGGACCCTTTCTGTGCTGAAACGATGGCTTGGAGATGGCTTGGAGGTGGACTCGGCCTATGTTCAGCCAGCCAGCCAGTCAGTCAGTCTGTACATGTGTGTGCCCTGTCCTGCAGCTGTCTGTGAATAAATCCTTCTGTCACCAATAGCACACAGGCTTTCTTCACATGTCATGCTGATCACCTCTGTTTGAGTGCTAAAAGCTCATTTTGACATTCTTCTGAGACATAAACAAACTGTTGATTTGAAAAAAAGCATTGTTGCTTATCTTATTAACTTTATCTTTTATATCTTTTTTTCTGTAGTTTTGTGTGTTTTACATAGATTCCTGAAGAAAATAAGCTTTGGGATTTTGTTGCAGTATAGAACATGCACATGCTTTGCACACGCACTCCTATGCACCATAGATTTACATTTATTTAAACCTGATGACCTCATAGAAATAGCCCCTGTCCCCCTTTTGCCACTCTCCTTTTCTGCTCCTCTGCTTCACCCTCCCTCCTTTCCTCCCCAGGGTAAGTTGCTATAGCCCCCCTTATAAACATAGTGATCTATAGGAGCCCCAGACCCAGACAGATTTTTGGCATGGCTGTGCAGGTAGCATTCCAGCATGGTTTGAGATCTTAGGGCCCTAGCCTCGTTAAAAGCCTGATTTATGCTCTACAGCTGGGCACAAAGGAACCTACAGGTTGGCTACCTTAATTAATATCACACTCACTACTGCTTGGACCTATGCATGTTCCCGACACACCTCCTGGGAGAATAAATGGAAGGATCTACACGCTGTGTTCTTAACAGGCCACTGACGGTGTGAGCGTCCATGGGATGTGACTGAAGAGACACAGGTAGCAGAGTTAAGCGCGATTCCTCAAGGACTTGCAGTGGAACAAAGCTAAATGATCCAATGATACAAATGCAGATTCTGTCGGATGACATAGCAGGAGGGTTCTGGGTGTTGGCTTTCAGGGCTTCACCAGGTCCTATCGTCCACCGTTTTACCCATCTCTCCTTTATTGCTGTGGTGGCTGATCAGACCACATGTCTTCAATTACCAGGGAGGAATCTGGTACGGCCAGTCTCGAAGATGAAGAATTGTTTGGAGCGTGGCCTGCCATTGCCAAGCATATGGTTCATTCATCTCTTGTGCTGTTATTGATGGTAAACGTTACATGTACATTAACTGGCTGCCTTCACCCTTTTCTAACCCTGTCGTCCTTTCTTTGGCATGTGCCGGACAGCCTTGTGTCTCTGGGAGTGTGTATTCTCCAGTGCAACCTTGAATTGTTTTAGTTGGCTACTATTTTTTTAAGCCATTTGTCCAAAGCACCCGAGTTGGTATCTGGCCTGTGGAAGCATTTAAGTAATATTATCTTACAACACTGAGCAGAGGAGCACTGAAGGAAGCATATGTAGGTCGTTTTGATTATCTGACCGCTTCCTCGCTGTGCCACGTCTCTTCCTGCTTCTGTCACCATGTCTTCAAGGGGCTGAATTAGGGCTGAACAGGAGGCCATTTTGCAATTTTAATCAAGATTTGGAAAGCGTCTGGGCTGAGCAATTGCCCAGCACAGTTTTCTGCTCACTGAATTAATAATAGGGCGGGGAATGGAAGGGTTGCATGACTGGATGGTGGTGGTTTGGGACACTGAGTGTCTTCTTGTTAGTAGCCGTGTCCTTATTACAGTATTAGAAAATGTCATGTATCAGGATTTGCTGGTTATGCCACTGGAGTGAGTTCCACTTATCAAGATGAGGACTTTGAAAAGGAAATAGAATTTCACTGAACTCATGACAGGAGTGCTGTGACTTCCGTTCTTTTTCCTTTATAAGGAAAATGGGTTTCTGAGATGCATCTGACCCCGAGACACCCCCTTCGATCTAAAGAGTCTGGCTATTGATGCCTGCTTAACCACTCGACCACCGTGTGCACAGTCACACACACCAGATGGGACGCGTGTTAAACCCTCAGCCTCCACAGCTCCAGGCCACGGGACACTCCAACACACTGGCCCTCTTGTTTTAAAGTGCCATGTCCCTCCACAATGCCTTGAGGCTCCTATGCATAACGAGCTGCTATGGTTGGCCCGAGCTCACATGCCCTGGTCCTCTCACCCTGAGGTGGTAGGACAGAGTGAAAAATAACTGCATGTTTAAAACAGCCCTTGTTCACTGGTGTCTAAATGATGGGCCATGCTTAAGAGCTTCTGGGGCTTCTCCGAGCATGTTCACAAACAAACAACCCGGGTCAACTGTAGTCACAACTTAGTGTTTCCTAACCGTTCAGCACTTCAGCAACGGGGCAAGAAAACAAGGCATTTTAACAGTGATTCAAGAGCGTCTGGAACCCCAAACCATGAGCACAGACCCTCACAGTGCTCCACCCTCTGTGCCGTCCCAAAGCAATTGAGATAATGATGAGTATCGCTCTCTGTCTCACCCATTACTTTTTTTCTTTTTTTTTGTTTCGTGTGGCTCATTTTCTCTGAAACTATTATTTACATTGACAGAGTACCTCAATCAAAGGTGGGAAGACACAAAAGGCTTGTACCCACTGGTATGATTGATGGATTTTGAGATTTGCCCAGTCCTGAATGAGTAGGTGGAGGAGATGAGAAGTGCTTTGTGACTCAGGTGTTTACGGCCACGTGGAGGGTCCAGCTTTCAGCTTCAAGGGGGGGGGGGGGGGGGGGGGGGAATGAGTGAAATTGTTTTTCTGTGTGGGTGCTGTGCTTCTTTGTGTGATAGTGTGAAGGCAGGGAGGTACAAGACAACACAGAGGAAGAAACTGCATGTACATGTTGGTGGAGGTTAGTGCAGTTTGTGTGAATGTGAAAGTCAGACCCACTTTAACCTCTTTCAGCGCTGTCATCAGAGCGTGTTAAGAAAATAGTGGGATGGAGGAGCAGTAACGAAGGAGCATGTCGGCTACATGAGGGACAGAACGCAAGAGGGAGAGGGAATGACTTCCCTCCAGACAGTGTGAAGTGTTTACTCAGCCCAGACAGATTCACTCTGTGTGTGTGCATGTGTGTGTGTGTGTGTGTGTGTGTGTGTGTGTGTGTGTGTGTGTGTGGTGTCCAGACGTCCATCAGCTCGGAGAAACCGTGCCCATTGGTCTGTGTCTGCAGATCAAGTGAAGTCTTTTACTGTCACCCTCCATCCTAAACTTTTCTTTCTTCACTCACTCGCTTAACTTTCCTCGCTCTCCACTCTCTTAAACACTGTCTCATTCATTCAACACACGGGGCTTGAAGCCGCCTCCGAAGGATGTTTTGCTTTTCCCTCTGCTTTTTGTTTCACCCCTGCTTTTTAATTTATTTATGCATGGCTGTTATTTTTTTTTTTTTGCAAAACCTTCTTGAGTGCATGTGACTAAATGTAGATGTACTTTTTATAAACCTCTCCTTCCCATTTCATTTCAACGAATCCACAAGTAAAGTCAGAAGCATAGAAGGTGGACAAAATACAGAATGTCAAAAGGCAGATTTTGCTGGTCGATCCTAAAGTTTCAGCTGTTTTACGTAAGGAGAGCCTTCAAATTCATATTCAATTATGTGTACAAAGAAGTCGAAAATACAGATGTTGTAGAAGCTGGTTGATTTGTATGAATACAATTGAATTTAAATCTGGTGGACACTGTGCTCTTGCCAGTGGGCAAGTAAAGAATAATTTATTCGGTGAATAAATAGAGAACATAAAATAAAACATCAACGGTCTCTCTTTGGTATTTAGTAAAATACTGGTGTATAAAAGTATACTTGAAAAAGTAGGGACTGGTTGGTGGAATAACTGAGAGGTTCTCATTTCAAGTTTATCACGTCCATCACGTAAACCTGAAAGCTTAATTCCTGCAACACAAAAAAAACAAAAACCCAAACAAAAACAAACCTAACTTCTAATTAATACTATTTTCCAGCAAAAAAATCTTTTTGCATTACTGAGCTTGATTTGAAATGTGGCCGCTGTGTGCTTCCATCAGACATTTGTAGTGCTTTTCTGTGGTGCTTGTGATGATCTGTCCATCTTCCTTCATGTCTGTGAAGACTCGAGGAGGGGGAAAGAGGAGAGGTCAGATACAGGGCCTCGTATGCTCCGGTGAAGCCGAATCGCGTCCTGGCAAATGGTATGCAGGCTCATAACGCGCTCCACTCGTCCAATAGCCAGAGACGAAACAGTTTTGACAGTGTCGAATGCCCTGCCCCGGGGGCCTTATCATCCTCCGCTGCTTGCCTGCCTCCCTCCCCTGTTCCTCTTCTCCTGATGCTATCTATCTGGAGATTTATGCAGAAATGTGCAGCTAGTCGACCTCCCTGGTCCCCCTCCATCCTTTCTGTAGGGACGCCAGGCTGTCATAAGCTGAGCTATGCAGAGATAGTGAAGCTCAGGCTGCTGGCCTCATGTCGTACCGAGGCTATCTTGTCACTACACTTCAAACCGGGATGACGCTTGTAAGAAAAGACAGAGATGCACCCATCTGGAGCTTGCAGGCTACATTTTGATTGTCAACAATCAAAAATTATTTTTCTTTCTCACGTTCTGTTGTATTCCACTGATTTCTAACTCATTGGGTTATTTTTTACCCCTTCATTTGCCTATTCTGCTCTGCTCTCCTCCCCCAAAGCTGCAGTTTATTGAGACATATCTTTTCTTTGACAGAACACTTTTCACATTTCCCCTCTGAAGTGCTCAGAGACTTCTCGCCCATCTGGGATATTGCCCGAGTCCAAAAATACTCCTGCTTGATTAAGTCTTCTTATGTACCTGGATATGTGTGCTTAAACTGACACTTGGCAGTTTGCAGTTTCTTTGATTCCACTCCTTTATTTAATACCTTCTCCACTGAGCATTGGCTTTTGTTGACGGTGGTTTGATCCTGTGAAGCGGATCCCAACTCAATAAATAATCTCTGCGGATGCTTACATAAGCGATGGTCCATTTAATTAGACTGGTTAAGCTTAGAAGCCCAGAGGTCTTTACACTGTACCATTAGAGCTGGGATGAGAAACAATAGTGTGCGGCCTCCCACCGTCAATGGCAAGCAGAGAGCAAATAATGATCTGCATCAGAGACACGGCTGGCCCTCTCTATTATAAGGTCTGCCGGACCAGAGCCGCACCCAGGCACGAAGCAGCCCAGCTGGGCTTAGTCCGAGCGAATGAATGAAAGGGTAGATAAAGAGAAAGATGGATGGATAGATTGGTAGGTGCACGGTCAGTTCAAACGCAGTTCAACCGAGAAAAGATCAAAGTGAGTAAGGTTGAGCAAGGAAATGGACAGTGCAGACCGATGCTAATTTTAAAAATGATTGTGGCATGTGCATTACATACAAATGTCTGCACACACATATGCACGCATATAGGGAAACAGTAATGCAGCAATAGTCACTAACATTGAAAAGGCATACCCATTAAAGAAATACTCACTCGCGTGCACACATCACTATGGAAATCAGTCTGTCTTTACAAGGACGCACGCACGCACGCACGCACGCACGCACGCACGCACACACACACACACACACACACACACACACACACACACACGTATTGCACATACAGTAACACACACCCACAGTTATCTATTGTGTATGATGCATGCATTCATTCGTCCCTGTGTGGGTGCCATCTGTCCATAATGGTTTCTTAGTGGCTGAGACAAACTCCTCAGTTCCACTGTTGCTCTTATCAACTTTCAGGAGAAGGGGAGAGGAAAGGTAAGGAGTGTGAAAGTCTGATTGGAGACAAAGCCACAGTTTGCAGATCATGTTATACTGGCCACAGGCCCCCTAAAGACCACCGTGCATTTCTATCTCCAGGTCTGTTTCTCTTTCTCTCTCATCCACTTTCACTTGTTCATATTAGGCCGGATTTCCTTCCCCTCTTACGCCTCTATATTTTATTCTTCTACTGGCCCTACTGACTCTTCCTTTCCATTTCTGACTTATGCAGAATCCTGTGGTCAGTTTCTCCTAATTGTGTAAAGTGTGAGTCCAGCACCAGCCAGTGTTGGCTGCTTTTCTGTTTAGTAAACTGCATTTCCTGCATCCGGCTTTGTCTCGGGGACAAGTGTTGGTCAAACAAACCTTTTGTCTGTGGCCAGTGGCTCAGCACACCGTATTGAGCCTGGCCCTGGACAAAGAGCCAAGTGTGTGTGTGTGTGTGTGTGTGTGTGTGTGTGTGTGTGTGTGTGTGTGTGTGTGTGTGTGTGTGTGTGTGTGTGTGTGTGTGTGTGTGTGTGTGTGTGTGTCTGTATACACATAAACAGACAGAGACATAGAAGGAAGGGGGAAGGTCAAGGCCAGCCAGTTTGCTTTATCAGGTATTTTCACGAGTACAAACAGAAGCAGAGAAAGATAAAGTAGCTTTAGATGATAGCATGTATGTAACATCCCATCTATCCCACCAGAATATAAGATGCTTCTTATACTCTCCAAGCTACAGATGAAAAATCAGCATTCTTTTATAAACTTTTTCTCATCCACTTGAAATTTGGGGAAACATTTGGGGGGGGGGAAATGCCATATGCTATCAAAGCGCTCTAATATGAACCTCTGCTAAACCCCCATCTCTCATGTGAACCTCTCCTCTCCTGTTTCACCCTTCACCCCTGTCCAATCCCTGACTGTGAATACCCTAATGACATAAACAGAGTAGTAATCACATTAACGGCAGTTACGGCTGAGGCACTCTTAAGAGGCACTGTATTGACAACCCTCCATCTCCCCAAGACACTCACTTCGACACCTATAAACACTTATGAATATTGGCGGAGACCTGCTATTAGCATAATCACTTTTCAGGTGTGTGTGAGTGCTCTCTGGAGCCACAGGGACCGATAACTTTGGGAAATGGTGGTGGCATGCTTTGTCCCCCTTGTCTCCCGTCTCTGTGACTTCCTCCTCCTCCTCCTGCTTTTGGAAGGCCCGTGCGCTAATCCTGTTAGCTTGTTTCTCCATTAGCTAAATGACCAATATCAGTGAAAGCTGCATGGTCACACCAGGACTGCTTGACTCCACTATCATGGCTGGTCAAGGACAAAACAGACAAACAACAAAAAAAAAGGAGGTCCAGCGAAGTACGCTAAGTTTTTAACATGTGGGTAAAAAAGTTTGAAAGCGTACAACCACAGCATAAGTTACCGTATTGATTCGGGCTTTATTTATACGGCACCATTTCAGGTGAAATCGCATCGTATTTGCATTTTTTTGTCAAAGAAAAGTTTCACACTTACACTGCATACACTCGTGTATAGAGAACAGTACAACACCAATAGTGCAGACGCGGAGATTCAAATGGAGAGACGACCAAGTTGTATCGGTATTTTGGGTGACACTCAACTACCGAGTCCCAGTAGAGATATGGACCCTGGAGGATGCCTTTGTTGTTCTTGTCAATCTATTTGCACATGTGCAGCAGATCTGTTGACTATAGCCACGGTGCGCAGTAGCAGGGTTTCCGCCGCATATATGGAGCCTGAGCGTTTCCAGATAGTTGTGTTTTCAGTAGCTCCGAGCACCGTTGTGGTGTAATTGGACTTCCAAAATGTGTCGTTGTGTAAACAGGCCTTAGTATGTCGGCAAAGCCAGCATATAACTGCTTTTGTTAAGGCATCATTAACCTGCTAGGATGAGGTAAATGTCAGGATTGTCTTGGCGTCTGTTGCCTTGTTTGTGTTTGTGGCTGTGTTTGAGCTGATGGGTGACAGGGGAAAAGGAGTTGTGTTGTAATTCTGCGTGCGTGTGTTGTGATGGAGAGACGTTCCAATGCGTGTGACACTACATTTGGTGGTTGGATGACCAACAATAGAGCAATCTGCATGAGCTCAGTGTACGCCACAGTCGCCCGGACTTTCCTACGCTGTGTATGGCTTTGTTTGGTCAGCTCTGTTGTCTTGGATGCCGGCGTGAGTGTGTTGTTTTCTGTTTAAGGCGCCATCACTTCCCCTCTGCCCTTGCGTCAGTTGGCTCAGTGCTTTTTGCACGAGCCCTGGATCGCGTTCCTTGCCTGCTAGCAGTGCAATGTCCGCTACCCGCGCCATAATGGCCTCCTCCTGCTTTGTGTTGCAATGCACTGAAATGGCTTTGAAAGAATTGTTAACCCCGCTTTTCTTCCTGTCACTGTTTTTTCTCTCTCATCTGCCTCTTTTGTTCTTTATTATTTTTTTTCTGATTATCCTCCACTTTTGGCTCCTGATCTCGCTGCCCTTTCTCAGTTCTCCTACATACTTTGTCTTCCAAAGTCCCCTCTTTCAACCCCTGCCATGAAATGGCAGCTAAGGGGTTGTCAGTGTGGTTTCTCCTCTCTGCTGATCCTATTTCAAAGGGACCTGGAGATCCAGCATTAGCCTCAGCTCTCCTGCTCTCCAGCCCTAACTCGCTGCAGACTTAAAGTTGCTAGAAGAAGGAGGACAGGCTGGGACACTGAAAGGGGGCTCTTCTTTATTCCATTAGAGGACAGACTCGTTTATAAGATCATCCTTTCTCCCGCACACGGCTCTGTGTTCCTCCATACTCACCAAAAAAAAAAAAGAGAAAGAAAAAAAAAAACCTTCAAGGCTATCAAACGCCTTGTCAGAATGTCTTTTATCCCTTTGAACGACTGTCCTTCCATCCCCTTTGAGAACAGCTATTAAGGACAATAGTCGGCTTATTTAGATATCTTCTCAGCAATTGTTGTGAATCTGGGCATGCGGTGGCCTGGCTTGTTGATGCCCATCAATGTACCCACTGCTTGGATGGGAATAACAATTATCATCGCCGCTCGTGGCACGAGCACAGTTTGTCAAATGTCCATAGATGGACGAGTGATTGCAAAGCACAAGACACACTGCTTTTGATACATGGGGGGGAAAGAATTGACTCAAAGCTTTGAGGCGCTGTGCTGTGGCTCTGGTGTCCTTCAGAGACGTGGCGGGTTGTCATTAGGAATGTCCCCTTCACGCCACACTTCTCTCCCTCCTTCACTCGCTTCCTCCATCTTTCACTTCCACAACCCTTCTGTCTTTTCTTTCCCTCTGACAGACACGCCAGTGTCTTGCCAACCCCCCTGTCTTCCACTCTCGTCCTTCACAATAACAGAAAAAAAAAAAAAAGAGATCTGCCCACCCCCCACTCCTGCATATGCACCCTCTGCTCACACATTTCGACGAAGTTGAGGAAGTGTGTATAGGCTGCAAATCAAAGCAAAGTGAACGGGAGAGGCCAGGTTATTGCAACCATTTTACGAGTGATATGGGGCTTTCAACTTAAAGCCATAAAAACACACACATAATCAGGAAACGTACATAGAGCCAAAGCCAATGTAATGGGCACATTTTATTTGTGCTTATGAGAGAGGGAGCAAGAAAATGTGTATGAGCAAATGGCTTTTTTATGATGGAAAAATTCCATAGTGGGTCAAAGCCCCTTGCAGGTGGCAGCAATTAACTGTAATTTTTGCAGATTGTAATGATCCATAATTTACCAGTGTACCCCCTTCCAACTCTTTTCAGTCAAGAGAAAAAGGTTTGCGTGGAGGTTTGATTGGGTGCACATTTTACCCTGTGTTCTGGTCTTTAAGTGAGATTGTTCGGAGGGGGCCACGGTGACTGTGGACACATGAGATAGAAAGGCAAACCTCAAAACGCCAATCTGTTCCCTCAATTGCTCATCCACAACATCCCTCTTCTTCTTCTTCTTCTTTTTTTTTTTTTTACTCAGCAGCCGTCTTCTTTTTCTGCCCCTTCTTCACCCCTTTGTCTCTTAGCCACAGCAGGCTTAAAACATGCAAGACTGTCCTTCCACCATCTTAGGAATCGCTCATAGTCTCAATCATACACACACGCGCTGCCTATCTTCCTCGCTAGCGTTCCCTTGTTCTCCTTCTCGAGCACAGTATGGCCATGCTTTCGGGCTCAGTGTCTGCAAATGACTTCAGAAAAATGCCCCCCAGTAAAGAAAAAAAGAGAAGAAAGGATAAGAAAGCCAAAAGATGAAAGAAGGAGCACATTTGCAAGTGGCGGATGCTTCTTATTTTGCATATCTCTCACTTCTGCTTTCCCCTTCTTCTCCTTTTCTATTCACCTGAGAGGATTTAAATAAATCCATAAAGCATGAAATATCAGAAATAGAAAAGTAATGCATGAAATGCATTTTCATAGAAGCCTCCCCACCCACACACAAACACACACACAATTTTACCCTTTGCTTCCTTTTTGCCGCCAATGTGTGTTTTTTTGTGATAAACACCGGTACAATTTATTAACATGTGACCTCTTATTTGTATTCAGTGTTAATATGCAGCATCAGATACATGTCCCACTTTAGCCTTGCTAATTCGGTAAACAAGGCAGTGGAGGGGAGATGAGTGTGTTTAACGAGATTAGGCGTGCATTGTCAGGCAAATCTCAGGTCAGTGTGCAAGTGCTATTGAAAGTCAATTATTGTTTGAAATATTCTAATGCCTGCTCAACTGTGTAAATTGTGTTTTTCCTGCCTGAGATACCCCTTGTTATTTTTGTTTTGTCCTTTCTTTTGTTCAGCGTTATGAAAGGCAATTTTAATCTTTCACCTGTGTTGTAGCCGTCAGCTTCAAAACAGACAAACGCATCATGGAGTATCTTCAGATTCAAGAGTCTTTAATGAGCACAAATGTAAAAATGGAGAAGCAGATTAGATAGAATTGGGGATGTATTGCATATCAGAATATGGGTTGGTGTAGATGAGACAAATAATAAAATGTTCAGCTCGTGAAATTGGATTTGCTACTATATTCTCACACCGAGGCCCCGTTTACACAATCTTTTCAAGTGAAAACACCAAACTCTCATTGTGTTTTGGAGGTTTGTTCATGTGACAACAGTGCTTGGAGCCACTGAAAATGTAACTTTTTGAAAACACTCCAACTCCATCTCTGTGGAAACGGGGGAAACAAAACCTTTCTGAAATGAAGCATTTTCACTTGAAATGTTGTCATGTAAACGAGGCCTGAATGTCTCTTGGCTACTTTGAAAATCTCATACTGAACCTGCATTTTCTGCATTAATGCTGCATGATTCTAAGTTGGTTAGTTAATAAAGTTTCACAAGTCCTTTAACAGCTCATTTATTTATTGATTTTTGTCTCTGTGTCTCTTTCTGTCAGATAAAGATGAGCCCAGCAGTTACACCTGCACTACGTGCAAACAGCCCTTCACCAGTGCCTGGTTCCTGCTCCAGCATGCCCAGAACACACACGGCTTCCGCATCTACCTGGAGAGCGAACCCGGCAGCCCCCTCACCCCCCGCGTGGCTGCAGCTCCTGGGATGGGGGGTGACTGTGCCTCCTCCCAACCTCCTCTCCACGCTGTCCACCTGGCTGATGGCAGTCCTTACAGCCTTCTGAGGATGCCAGGCTCTGGGTCCGGCCGGGAATCAGCATCCACACCGCGCGAGGGCCGTTACCCCCGAACCCCACCACTGTTTAGTCCTCCTCCGCGCCACCACCTCAGCCCCGACGACTTGGCCTTGGCAACCCACCATCCCAGCGCCTTCGACCGGGTGATGAGGCTCAATTCGGTGCCACTTGAACCCCCTCAGGGCATGGACTTTTCCAGACGTCTACGTGCACTGGCCGGCAATGCCACCGGGGGTTCCCCTCCTCTTTCCCCGAACAGACCCAGCCCTATGCAACGGCTAATGCAGCCATTCCAGCCAGGTTCCAAGCCCCCATTTTCAGCCACACCTCCCCTCTCCACCTCTCAGTCACCTTCTGGGTCACGTTCCACCCCGAATCCTGCATCCAACCCAGTCCAACCGGGCACACCTCTCAAGGCAAAATCTTGCGAGTTCTGCGGGAAGACCTTTAAGTTCCAGAGCAACCTGATTGTTCACCGGCGGAGCCACACAGGGGAAAAGCCATTCAAGTGTCACCTCTGTAACCACGCCTGCACGCAGGCCAGCAAGCTAAAACGTCACATGAAGACACACTGTCAGAGCAAATCGTCTGTTCTTAGTGCCAAATCTGAAGACGGCCTCTCGACGGCGAGTTCCCCAGAGCCTGGCACCAGTGACCTGATGGGCAGCGCCACAGATGCTCTGAAGTCCGTGGTGGCAAAGTTCAAGAGTGAGAACAATGGTCTCATGCCTGAAAATGGAGAGGAAGAGGAGGAGGAAGAGGAGGAAGAAGAGGAGGAGGAAGAGGAGGAGGAAGAAGAGGAGGAGGAAGAGGAGGAGGAGGGGGAGGAGGAGGAAATTGAGAGCAAGCCTGGAGTGGAGGAGGATGAGAGGAATGACTATCGATTCAGCCTGAGACTAGAAGGGGCCCGACACCACCAGAACAGTGAGGCCTTACACCCACGCAGGCAGAGCTTGTCTCGGGAGCCTGAAGACGAGGAGTCGGCCATGGAGCCGGACCGTGCCGATGATGGAACCACCGCTACCATGAATGGACTGGGACCCATTTCCACTGAAAGCCTGTCCAGAAAGCTGTCTGGTGGAGGGATCAGTCCCGGCTCCCTGAGCCCCCTGTCCAAGCGCATCAAGGTGGAGAAGGACCTCGACCCTCCCACACCCACCATCCCCAACACAGAGAACGTTTACTCCCAGTGGCTAGCCGGTTACGCCGCCTCACGGCAACTCAAGGACCCCTTCATCAACTTTACAGGTGGGGACTCTCGACAATCGCCCTTTGCCTCCTCGTCTGAGCACTCGTCAGAAAACGGCAGCTTGCGCTTCTCCACTCCACCCGGCGAGCTGGACGGGGAACGGTCGGCCTCGGTACGCAGCGGCACCGGCAGCGGCGCCAGCACTCCACACGGTGGCAGCGGGAACGGCAGGCCGAGCTCCAAGGACGGCCGCCGCAGTGACACCTGCGAGTTTTGTGGCAAGGTGTTCAAGAACTGCAGCAACTTGACAGTGCACCGACGCAGCCACACTGGAGAGCGGCCCTACAAGTGTGAGCTGTGCAGCTACGCGTGTGCCCAGAGCTCAAAGCTCACCCGCCACATGAAGACCCACGGACAGATGGGCAAGGACGTGTACAAATGTGAAATCTGCCACATGCCTTTCAGTGTGTACAGTACTCTTGAGAAACACATGAAGAAGTGGCACAGCGACCGCCCTCTGGCTAATGACATTAAGACTGAGTAGGCGAAGAGCAGCCCGCTGGCAGCTCTCTCTCAGCTCCCCTGGCTAAAAAGCAACCCTGGCTAACTAGCCGATAAGTGAGGGGAAAGGACAACAGGGTTCGACACCAGTACACAGTACAGCCCTGTTTATCATCCCCGACTGGAAAAAGCTGAGTGCATGATCCAACATTGGGGCAATACTATTGCATCAAACAAAACTTTTTGAGCCTTTCTATTGTGCAATAATTTACACGTTTTGTATTTTTTTGTAACTGGACAGCATGCTCAGTGTGTTTTGGCTACTTAGAGAGAAGAATTGTCCTCGGCTGGTGGGTTCGGTTGTACATGTGTTGCTGTTGATACTTTTGATTTCTTCAACATGAAAAAAAAAAAATTGCTATGAAAACTCATGCTGCATACAGTACAAACTGTCTTACATATCATGTACAGTTTTGTGTTAACATAGTGGACAGTGTCATATTATCAAACCATCAAGACAAGCAGGGTCACACTTAAAACTGATCTTTGTGAAAGATTTTCCATGCAACATTGAGATAAGATATATATATGTATAAAAATAATTGGGCTGCCTATGAGATGCTAGGCACTGGCGCCATTAAATATTTCTTTTACAAACAGCAGTAAAATTAACAATATGGTGTAAAATGACATCGAGTGCCTTGGATATTTTACCTGCATTAGTTAATCCTCCTTTTTGCTATAAGCTCGGAGTTTCAGCTATAAAAGATTACAGGACATTTTTGTGCACATGTGGAATAAGCAGGTCCTTGCATCAAGCACCTGTTCGGCCCTGTTGTTGTTTTGTTTTTTGTTTTGTTTTTTTGACGTTGCAGAGCATAGGGAACCGGCTGAAACAAAAAAACAAAAAAACACAAAAAAAAAGAAGAAAAAAAATAACGATTATGTGTATCTCTGGTAAATCATTTATCTGCCTGACTGTATATTGTTGTTTTCAAGATTACAATTCTGTTTACTGGCATGCTACATGCTGAAAAAAAAAAAAAAAAAAAAAAAAAAAAAAAGGATTCGGGGTTTGGTGTTTCGAGTTTTGCTTTAGGTGTTTATGTTTTTCGGTACACGTGTACCATACTGAGAGGGTACTCTGATGAGTCGTTTTAACCAACGTAAAGCTCTTAATTTTCCAGAGTGGTTATTTTCTTTGAAAATTAAAGGTTTGCAGGTGTTTCTTAGTTCTTTTTTTCCCCCTCTGTAAGTAGCACAGAATTATGTTTCTTCGGTGTCAGCCAGGCAGGCAGTGTAGCCAGCAGTCACTAGAAGACCACGGAGTGGTGTTTAGTTGTTGTAAGCCAGACAGATTTGGGGTGCGGGTTGGGGAAGTGTAAGAGAAACAAAAGGGTGGGTGAGGGTAGCGCGCGGGGAGTGGGTTTACCAGGTGTCTCTACAATTCAAAAATTTTATATCCTTGTAGCGTTAATTCTCTTTGCCACGTTAGATGTTAGAACGTAATTTGAAACCTATTTCTGTCACTCACATTGGATCAAGAATTAAAATTCACTTTAAAAAAAGTACGTTTTTTTCCAACACGTTTCGAAGAGTTAAATGCTCCCATTTTAATTTCTTTTGAGTTGACACATCTAGACCTCATTGTGGTAGCTTTTTTTTTCTTTCTTTTTTTTTTTTTTTACATCTCCATCCCCCCCCCGTCATTGTTGATAATATAGCACTTGTCACTCTGCCTTGGATTCTGTATCTGTCTCTCTAATCGGAGGTACAGTCGGTTGAGTATAAAATGAAAACCGGATTTGCAGATCTGGGACTACCTACGTGCACTGTTCAATTTTCCCAGTTTACAGTCGGACGCTCAAGGGAAAACTTGTTCTTATGCTGACAGATTAGTGTGGTGTCATTGCTTTGCATTAAAAACGATAAAAGAAAAAAAAAGAAAAAGGAGTTGAACTAGAAAACGTTGCCAGCCATGCCCCCGTTTCTGAGAGCTAAACATCCGTTTGGCTCCCGGAGGTATCAATGCAGGAACCGCCATAGAAACATCCTGCTTCGTACCCACGATAGAAATACACAGCTCAGTACAGAAAGACGAATTTCTACAAATCTGATTTGAAAAAGATAAGTGAAATGTGTTGTTGGTTCTTTGATGTAACACTTCAATATCGTTAGGAGAGAACTTTATTTAAATTTTTTTTTTTTTTTTTTTTTTTTCATTTTTCTCTTATTTTTTTTTTTTTTTGTCTTGGTCACATCCAGGACTCGATCACTATGTAATGAACTGTAATGAACATGTCTCTCATCTTTTTGCCTTTACTATACACAAGTCTTCAGGTTGAACAAAAACTTGCATTGGGGAGAGATTTATGATATATAAATATATAGAGAGAACTTAAAACACATAGGAAAATGCACACTCATGTAAGTTCCTATGTTCAAAACACATTTATGGTCTACTTTTTTCCTGTATTTAGAATGGTATTTGAAATTAATGTTCACTTAGTGTAGGCACTTATAGTATTTATGTTGGAGCCTGTATTTTTAACTGTTTTGCCTGTACTCTTTAAAGGTTTCAATGTACCCTTTTTTTTTTCTGTAGTGAAAAAATCCCAACAAGCTGCCACCGTATATTTTCTTAATTTGGCAGGATAATATAGTGTGAATAATTTGTATGCTTGAAAATAAGTATGTTTTTGAAAAATAAACTGTTGTGGTGTTCCCCAAGGGTGAGAGGTCATATGATGGCCTTTTCAGGCAGTCCCGCTGGAGTGACCACAATGAGGTAAAAACAGGTGGTTGTACATATCTTTTTAGTTTGTTTTGTATATTTTTTTCTCTCCTGCCATTTTATATGCAGTAATACAAGCTATTGTTGGGTTTTCTTGGTAGCCAACTTTTTACTGTCCTTGATCATGTACCACCTGATAACATTCCAGCTGTTTTATCGAAAAAGACATTTTGTCATATGCAATCAATTCAACATCAATCTGAAAAGCTTTTTTTTTTTTTGCTACTTTATTTTTTTTTTTCCTTTTCTATTTGTTGTTTTGAACTTTGTTTCTCATTGCCAAAAGAACCATGGTGCTTTATAATTTAAAATATGGTACATCTCATATGCAAGGCATATTCTAAACAGAAGATAAATCATAAAAAAAACAAAAAAGTTTGGTACATGTTATCATTGCTGATGGTTTTGAGGTACATTTAGGTTCCCTGCCTACTTTCATCCTGTGTTCTGTTTTTACTCTCAAGCTGTTTGCTCTGAACTGAACTTGAAGTTGACCTGTGGCATTGGTCGACATTATTTATTATGACTCTCGACACACACGTACACAAACACACACACACACACAGAGACACACACACACACACACACACACACACGCTTTGTTCAGAATGGAGTCACTGCAAAACAAATCAGTTCAGTCCCCTCCCTCCTGATGAGTTGTGACGGCTTAATTTCTCTATTTGATGACCAAAGGTCATTGACCAACACTTCTGAGTTTCTGCTCAATTTACAGGTTTCGTTGTTTGTTTTTCAGTTCTGGAAATGCCACTCTGTTTTCAGCTGTTGTCTGCATTATTCTCTTCACTCAGCCATTTTGTCTTGAAAAAATAAAAAGTATTACATACATATCTGAATTTGCGGAGTTTCCTTTTTTTCCATTGCAATCTGAATGCTCACCTATTGATCAGAAATTCCAACACTAATAGGCCTCTTCCATGACAACGTTTTCAAATGAAAACGTAAAACTCTGGTTGCATTTTTGGTGTCGTCGTGGAAACCAGGAAAAACACAAATTTGTGAAAATGTTCCAATGGGAGAAATGCTGCTTTTGAGCATGCGGACCACGACCGTAGGAAATAGTTCTTCTTGCCTCCAGAGAATCATGACTCCCAGTCCATATTCTCCAGGGACTTGGTGGTTTTGTAGTTGATGGTCACTATAATAACAATCCAACTTGGTCGTTCATTACAAAAACAAACTACAGCACCCTACATGAAAACTACATAGTTTTCAGAGTTTCTTCCATTCCCGTGTAAACAGACATCGTTTTGAAAACATTTTGAAAATGTTGCCATGTGAAGGCAAAACATTTCTCAAACCAAAATTAAAAAAGATATATTCACTTTTCACTTGAAACGTTTCCAAGTAAGCAGGGCCATAATGATGTTTATGGCTGTTCGAGACACTGGGAAATAATAGTGATACCTCAATGTTCATGATCATATCTGTGGTTTCTGGCCTTCTCGGGTCAACTGAGCATCCGTCTTATATCTTTATATACATTAAAAAAAAAGACCCTGTCTTCCTTTTTTCTCCAACTCCTCGCCATTTCCTGCTTTGCGCTTCTTTTGTGTCTTCTTCCCTTCCCCCACGTTTCACTTTATCTAACTTCGTGTATGCTCTCCTATGTCCCAATCCGTCTCCTTTTCTTCCGACCACTCCCTTCCCTGTTTTCTTCTCTCCCCGCTAAAGCACTGGAGGGCAACGTGACAGACTAATCGCTCTCCTTGTCCGAGCCCGGCGCTGTTTGCCTTGCAGGGCCAGATTAAAGTTCACAGATAGAGAGAGGTTCCTGCTTAGGCCAGGTGTTGACAGTTGAGATAAAGCAGAGTCGCAAGGAAGTGGTGTTGGTTGGGTGGGTGTTGGGAGAGAGGATTTGTTCGTCTGTGTGTGAGTGTGTGCGCACGCACGCACGTACGCACACACACACACACACACACACACACACACACACACACACACACACACACACACACACACACACACACACACACACACACACACACACTTGTATTCTTTTGGAGGGAGGCTACCCCGACTCACTTGTGATCAGCCAAGTTCAATGTCAGGAGAACAACAATGCTCAGGCCCACAAATCCTGCCACCAATCAACCCGTGCATAGCAGACATACTTTTCCCATAGCAGAGTCGTGGCCCCTACCGACCCCCCCAATCCCCCCACCCCCCTTGTAGACATATGTCCTCAACTCGTAAAAGCAACAGTCACAGCCACTTGAATGGAGAAGATGGCTTTCAACATGTACTAATCTCAATATTTTTTTAATGTAAAATAAGATGAAAATGATTATTTCTGCACCTTTGTATTCTGGCTGCTCTCACTGGGGAAGGCAATAATTTATCAGTTCGATAAACTCATTACAACTAGTACACAACAGCAAGAGATTACAACCACCCTGCTTTGATTTCACTTCTTTCTCTTTACGTCCTGACGTGTGTTTGAAGCAGCGGAGGTCTCCCAGGCATAGCTGGGGAAATCCTGTCCAGGAAAGAGTCGGCGCGTTGAATCAACTCTCTAATCCTGCTAATGTGCCACTTCTCCCTATCCGCTCCACTCACTTCTCTCCTCCGTGGTGCTACTTTTCCTCTTCTTTCCGTTCCTTGTGTAAGTGGATCATCTCTTTTTATCTCTCTTATCCCCCAATCTATCGGTCACGATATTTTTTTTTCTTGTTTTTCTGTAGATTTTTCTATGTCTAGTTTGTGCCTGTGACTGAGGATCATTTTTTCCTTGGGTTTGAGCCCGGATTGCGAGAGTGTCGGTGCAGAGGAAGGCTGAAGAGCCGAGATGGAGAGGCGGACTGCAGCTGTGCTGTGGCGCAGTGAAGAGGGGGCCTCGTCCGGGCTCCTTGGAACAATATAAAAGCACTAATCACCCAGGACAGCTGACACCCAGCGCCTCACACATATACACACACAGTGTCTCACAGACATACTTGCACATACACAAAGATCTGAGGATTGCCATTATAGGGTGGAAGGCGCGGAGCCCTGTCCTGACAAGACTTGCAGGTCTGGCCGGGCGAAAAAAACAAAGTCTGTGTTTTGTCTATGGGCAGTGACGCTTCAGGGCTGCAAGTGCTTTCTCACAAACATGCACATGCATACGTACCACGAGCCGATGCGCGCAGACGCTTGTATTTACTGTACGGCAGAAATGCAAAGAGTACACACCCAGGAACTTGAAGGACAGTCAAGCACACGGGAGTATGCAGGAACAAAACGATTCCCCTCGTGCTTGTTTGTGAGCAGACACAGAATCAAACACACATGCTGGAATACAGACCACATAATGGACTGAGACACACACACACACACACACACACACACACACACACACACACACACACACACACACACACACACACACACACACACACACACACACACACACACACACACACACACACACACACACGTGCGTACACAAAAGTGTCTTCGGGAATGTGACCTTTTCCCAAAAGCCTCCCTTTCCTGCCCGCGCTCCCCCTCCCCCTCCGGCTGTGTGAAGACTGAAGGGGTCAAAGGTCAGGTTTTGGGGGGCTGGAGATTAGGTTTCACATGACTGAGCACCTTTGTTGGGGCAGGCCGGCAGAAAGGAAACGTCCAGGAGGGTAGCTGTGTCTGTCTGAGGAGAAGAGAGAGAGAGAAAGAGGTGGGGGGAAGGGAGGGAAGAGGGACAGACGGATGGATGGAGGGATGAGGCTTCGGCTGAAGTTCGCTCAGGCAGAGGAGGCTGAAGTTGAAGTGCAAGACTGAGGAGGAAGCGTTCGAGAAGCTCGAGAAAGAGGTGGAAGAAATGGGGACGGAGCGAGAAAATGTGAGAACATTATGATAGAAAAACAATAACCTCACCCACATTCCTCTTCCCTATCACCTCTCTTTTAGCTCTGTTTCTCTCTCTCTCTCTCTCTCTCTCTCTCTCTCTCTCTCAGTCTCTCTCTCTCTCTCTCTCGCTCTCTCCCCCACCATGCGGCTTCTGTGTCGGGCTGCGGCCAGCCACTGTCCTCAGTGCCTGGTGGCTGTGCTGATCTCCCCCATGACCACACAGTGAGAAGAAAGCCCCAGCCAAAATAGTAAAGTAGATCACAGCAGAATCCCTCCCTCCCCTCCTTCTACTTCTTCAACATCTGAGTCGTCGTCTGCCCGCAAGACAATATGTGCTGTAACTGGCAGGGGGAGAAAAAAAAAAAAAAAACTTGGCACAGACCTGGATTACCTCGCTTGTGAAGTATTGCTTTAAATGTCTGTGTATGTAATTTTTTTATTTTTTTCCTCTCACCCCTCTCCCCCAACCTCTACGACTTTAAGGATTTTAACGATGTGCAACAGTTTCAACTAAATGACTCAGAGGTGGGACTGGTACTGCTGATGGCTTCCAGATAAGGTGAAAACTTTGACCCCAGAGTGAAAAAAAAAAGGACAGGGGGTGAGGGGGTGAGTGGAAAAGAATGTGTTGAATACTGCACATGCCATAATTGAATAGGCTCTTGGTTCTAAACAGCATGATCAAACATAAACCATGAGATACCGCCTTTATTAATGACCTTTGAGAGAGAGAAAAAAAAAAAAACCTCTGCTGCACATTACGGATTCCCCTGCACAAGTGTTTGCGCTGCTTTGTGCACGGGCACGGTAGATATACTAATACCCGGCACAGGTCGGCGTTATTCCAGTGAAAGCTGCACGATGCGGTAGTAATATGTGGTCGGCCTATCGCTGGAGGGGTTTCCCTTGGCACACTGCAGGGGTGGCTCATTCCAGAGCATGGGTGGTTGGAGGAGAGGGGAGGGTCAAGGGGTGAGGGCGGTGGAGCGGGGAAGGGCCGGAGATTCCGGAGAGCGACTGATCTGACCTTGAACCTCCGAGTGTGGAGCTCAGAGTGGTTTTAACCGTTAAACCCTGGGCGCTTCACCACCGTCCCTGGAAAATAAACACGTGTTTACATGCCGGTGCTCACATGCGTGTGTGCACGCTGGTCAGTGCATGGTCTGCGGGTATATGCGCGTTCTCCAGGTGCTCCGCTGCTCACAGAATTTATACGGCCAGTAAAACAGGGTCATATTATCAGCAACCCCTGACTTGTGTGTGCTGCCCGTTGCACCTGCATGCGTGTCTATGTGTGTGAGAGCCGTGTGCTCTGTGTGTGATTGGAGACAGCAGGGCGCCTGTTTACTGTCCTGTGAATAAAGAGGCAAAGTTCATCCTCTGGCCTCTTTATGCCACAATATTTTAGTGTCAGTCCAGACTGGACAGTTTCGCTGCGGATACATAATTTATTGCTTGTAAACTGCGTCACCCACAGAGGATTGTCTCAGATATATTGATTTGGGAGATTTTGAAAGTAGAAATATGCAGGAATGGTGATTTTATTTTCAATGTCTTCAATTTAGTGTGTCCAGAATTGTAGCAGATGTTTCATAAAACATGACAGGAGACATCCTTTAAAAAAAAAAGAAGAGAGAAACCATGACAATAAAAAGAAAAAGCAGGAATACCTTTGTATGTTTTGAAGGCTTATCCAAATTTTCTGATGTATGTGAGGGAGATTTGGGCTGCAGGAATTTGAACCTCTGACCCCTGCAGGCCAGTATTCCTAAGAAATATATTCGCAGTGAACAAATCCCCAACTCATGATTTCCATTCACCGCCGAAGGTCAGCACCAGTGCAGGAAGCAATGCACCATTAATGTAGGTGCACTCGGCATGCAGGTGGACCAGTGTGCAGTGTGCTGCCCTGCAACAAACGCTCGCTCCTCCGAATTTGCACACAAAGTTTGGCCTCCGCAACGGCATAACAACGTTTGTGGCACTGGAGGGAAGTTTTCCCAAGTACCATGATGCAAGCACATCCATCATTTTTAATGCACGTCAAATAAATGTCAAATAAAAGACGCAGCCTGGGAAATGGTGGAGCCATTGTTTCATTCTTCAACACCAACTATTTAATCTCATTCTGCTTCTTATTTCACCCAACAATTCAGCCACAATATTATTGCTTTTTTTTTGTTTTTTTTGTAAGTCTATCATTTTTACAGAACTGTGGTACTAAACTTCATTAGTTAGGTAATTAGTTTTAGGCCCGGTTTACATGACGTTACAAGTGAAAAGGCATCGTCTTTGCGTTTCTGTTTCAGAAAAGTTTTGCATTTACTCGGGACAACAGTGGCTGTTTACATGGCAGAAGTGCTGAAAATTATGCAGTTTTCACATGGGTGCTGTTGTTTCTATTGTAATGTACCCACACACACACGTGTAGACAACAAAACACTATAAACATTAACAATGGCGAGCACATGGACATTTGTATGGACAGATGACGCCATTGTTGTTGGTTTACCGTACAGAGCTGTTTACAATTGGCCGCACAAGCGCAGTGGCAGTTGTGTTTTCCTTTGTGTACACAGAGGCAAAGTTGTTTTTGAAAAGTTCTACTTTGGGAGCCGTTTTCAAAAAGTTGCATTTTCAGTGACCATGAGTACCGGGACACAGTACCCCAAACCCAAAATGCAATGGAAATGTTCAGTTTTCCCTTGATAGATAGATGGAAGGAAGGAGAGCTCTCACTGTATTAAAAAATACATATGAACACAGTCAAACATAGACATTCCAAAAATTAAAGAATTGTGTCGTGCAGAGTGATTTTGATCACATTTTGATTTGATTTTGAACACATCACATCCACATAAGAAATTGTATTTTTTATGTTAACGCACTCTGAAATAAATCAGCTTTCCTGCAGTTAAAAGTGAAAATGGCTGAACTTTATTAACGTACATACACAGTTTGATCACTACAAACACACAGTATTTAAATGTGTAATAACACAGGATTTTTTTTGCAGTAGTTCCACACACATATCGGCGTGAAATCATTGTTTGTTGTCTTGTTTATTGTTCCAATTTGCACACTTCCAACTTGAAAGTGGGAATTTCACAGCTTTACATTTTTGAAGATCCAAATTAGTTGATCTATTTAAAAGAAAGAAAAAGAAACCTAACAAATGTATATTGAGTATTTTTGGTAGCTACCTATTTCTATCCACATTAACCAAAGTATACTACTTATAACATTTTCTGTTAGTAGACTGAGCCTTTGAAAATCTCAGCAACCGCTACAATTGTAGAGTGTCTACAGGCATAACTCTTATCTATTCATGTGTGTTTACCTTCCTTAGCTGTGCTTATCAGTGTTCAGCTAATATATTTCCCTGTGTGTGCGTTTGTGTGTGTGCGTGCGTTTGTGTGTGTGTGTTAAAGGTGTATACTGCCATACTGACCCTCCCTGTGGGGGCCGACATAGCTCTTTGAGCCACTCCAGCTGCTGCAGAGGTGATCAAGGCTAAGACCATCAAGGTTGCAGGCTAAAGGGCTCTGGAAGTTTCTGGAAGTTTCTGAGAACTGCCGCGCCATTGCTGGTTCACTCCTGGTTCATTCCTGAGGCCCAGGGGTTAAAGAGAGTGGGATGGGGGGAGGGAAGAGGGTCCGCCAGGCCACAGTCACATGCTTGACCTGGCAGACCTTGACCTTCTGCACCCTGTACATACTTTCTTTTGCTCGCAGTAGTTACAGTTTTTGAATACGTTTGAGGGTTTCTTTTTTTTTTTTTTCCAGAACCTGCCTCAAGGCAATGTCAGGCATGTGTTTGTGTCACAGACAGTGACAGAGGTAGACTTTTTGTGCTATCTTTGTTACTGTTCATTTTCATACGCCTGTTTTAAACACAGCGATTCGTCAGTCATCACCAAGTCTCCTGTTAACACTTCACATGCACTCAAACATTTGCCCAGATATGGTCATTCGGGGTTGAGACTGAGGTTGTCCAGACGGCTCCGGGCGGGGTAGCACCGGCACAGTTGACACCCTCGGACCAGGCTGCCTCTAATATTCTGGTCTTTATGGGGCCAACCGGTAGTCTTTAGTAGGGACACATTCATTGTGGGCCTCCTTACCCACAAAGCGCTTGTCAGTCATTGTGCTGAACTTGTGTTGTTTCTATGTGCCGCTCGGCAGCACAGCTGTCGTCGAAAGACCCAAGGCTGCTCTACTCCTGGCTGAAAGAAACAAACAAACAAAGCAGTAAAACAAGAAAATGAAAGACAAAAAAGGGTCACAAATAATGTGTGTACAAAAACCATCTTGTCGAATTGCACCTTGGGAGTCTGTCTTGAGGAAGACTGAGGGGTAAGAAGCTTCTGAGCGGACCGGGGGCACAAAGGGACTTGGCCCCTCCTGTGTTACTGTTAGCCAGGCCCTTTAGATGAACTTGTCTCCTTTCAGCTGGCGCTCTTATGCCCAGGTGTGTCCTTGTGTGTGTGTCTGTGTGTGTGTATACCCACAGCACTGACATCTCTTTGGCCCCAAGTGCTCCATTGAAAATAAGACGGAGAGCGAAGCGAATGAAAAGAGATAAAGTGCAAAACAAGGATGAGAGGAGGAATAAAAGAAGAGTGGCTTCCTTGCTTTTCAGGGCAAGGACAATGTTCAGGCCTTTCTCCCACGCTCTGTACAACACTCTCTCTGCCCCCGTGGTCTACTTAGTGTCAAAGACAATCACTTTATATATTAATTTATTGAAAAGCCGTTCAGTAATTTCATGTTCAGTGAGCAACCTTCATGTAAATACTCCAAGGAGAGAATGAGATATGTGTGTGACATGAACTTCGAGATAAATTACTTTATTTCTTAACTTTTTCAGAATGGTGGTTAAACATTTTTTTACACTGGATAGGAAACACTATTAATTGTTAAACAAATCAGATTAGATTTTTTTGCTCCAACCTACCAGATACAGAATTGGCCTTTTGTAACCAAGTGAATATTTAATATTTCTATCTAATATCCTGCCCATACTTTCCCAATATTGCAATCACCTTGCAGATCTCTCAGGCTGGGTAGCCGGCCAGCCGGCCAAGCAGCCATCCAGACAGGCCAGTGAATGGCTTGATGCCAAGGCCAATTGAGAGGTGCTACTGTGGTGGAGAGCCAGAGGGGAGATGGTCATCCATTATTCATCACTAAGCCAAATAATCCCCAACAGAATTGGTCTGGTCTTGTCTGGCCCAACGGTTTGGGAATGGATGGGATGGTCCGGGGGGCAAGAGGGGAGGGTTTCTGGGGTTGGGGGATGGCAGGTTTGGGGGTGTTTTCTGGGGGAGGTTTAGTAGGATCCTTTCTGGGGGCCGAAAGGGGGTAGGGAGCTCTCTGTAAGGGGTGGGAGGGGGTTCTTTGAGGATTAGATGCAAATATGTCTTTGATAGCTTTCACAGTCTGGGAGTCCCATTCTGTTTATGGATATTCATATTAAGTCTAATCTTTGGAAACAATCCCTGGCATGGAGGAGTAAGAGGCTGCTGGGATGGGGATGGAGCACAGACGCAGCAGGGGGTTCTGGGGGATGGAATGGACCTGAATGGAGTGTCCCCTGACCCAGATCGGGGGCAGGACCAGCAGAAACCCTCGCGGTGTGTGGGACCCTCGGACCAAACCAACGATGACCCCCGTCCCCCTCCCCTTTTCTCCCCACGTCCCACCAACTGCAAGCAATGATGTGTGGAAATGTAAACACAAACACATTTAGGCACCCGCACACACATTCTCCTACAGACACAGAAACTCACGGGCACGTAGACAAAGCAATGGCACTCCATCAGTGTCATGGACAAACACAACATTCAGACACAATATAGCCTTCACCTCCTGTTTCGAGCTCCTGTTGTCCCTCTTTGTGACTTATCTGTGTACTTGTCCTCGCCATAGATCACATCACTGTTTAGTCTGTATACATCTCTCCCTGCAGGCGGCTGCTCTCACGGCGCAAATCACAATGAAGACGACGACGCCGCCTCTCAAGCTGAAGTCAACATCCAGAAGCTTTATCTCTTTGAGTGCACATAAACCTTTGCGACCGTATTAGCCCGCGTCATTCACCGAGCAAAGATTTCTTGTGTGCAAATGCAGTTTTTCATCAACAGCCCTGACATTTTGTCCCAGGAGTTTCATTTCAAACAAAGCGTGTACTGTTATTTGCCACTTTTGAAGTGGTACAGGTGAGGGTTCCAAGTCTTGATCAGGGGCACATTGTCAGGAGCTACTCGAATATCAAGGAGTGTGATCTCTTAAGAAAAACAGATCTTTATGAGTGAATAAATGTTGACAGCATGAGGACAGACAGATTCATGTCAAATTTTATTCAAACAAATATAATCATCCCAATTTGTAGGTATCGAAACAGCATTTAAAAAAAAACCCACCTGTAGCACTGTTTGTTTAAGCATAGGTTCTGTCATTTTATGACAATACGTTTCATTAATGCAAAATATAGCATGAATCAGTGAGAAGCAAAGAGTAAGTTCACTCAAACAAAACTTCTGGCTGCGTGAAGAGTGGTGATTCCTGCAGGGCCATGCGGTGGACCAGACACGGCGAGTCCTCTGCTGCGCAGCAGGTCAGAGATCACAGGGTGAGGTGAGGGGGAAACGGAGAAGAAGGAGAAGGGGTGGGTGTGTGTGTGCGTGGGGGGGGGTCTACTGCTCCTCCTCCACCCCAGCTGGGAGTGCACAAAGTTCCTTCCCCCATCTCCCCCCCGCCTCCCCCATGCAGCCTACCACTAGTCCCCTGGTCAGGTCAGTAGGTTCATGAAGGATATAGAGGGTTTCCCTGTGTACGTGTGCGTGTGTGCGTGTGTGTGTGTGTGTGTGTGTGTGTGTGTGTTGGGGGGGGGGTTAGGGGAACCAGACATCACATCATTTCATTTCATTTTATTCTAATATAAACACAGACATACATGCTGTCATCATATGACGTTTTATTCCGTGCTTTGGATTTCATGCGTTATCAACCCTGGAGTGGACATACAGAGAGAAAGTCAGTGTAAACAAGTGTATTCTGATTTAAAAAATAACAACTAATGTTGCAAACATGTGACCGAAATGCCAGAAGTCACATGAAAGTTGTTATAGTGACATCACTGACAGTGACCACGTTGTTATCTATCACTGCTCCAACTGCACATTTCTGAATGGCGGCCAGTGTAGCTGTTAACGTGGCGAGGAGACAAAACTCCGGCCACAATGGGCTGTGTTTTCCATTTGAATGTGTTCGCTCTCGTCTTTCACCAAGGTCGGTGGGGTAGGAGCAGGATCGGGGTAATAGGGGGTTCACTGTGTGTATGTGTATGGGGCAAAAGGGGGGTCGGGGGGTTCAGCTGATACTGACCAACATATATGATTGTGCTTCTTTTTTTTTTTTTTTCCTCATGAAGTGACGTTTAATGTGTGTATTCATGTATGTGGAGTATTTATTGATAATGAGATCATTTCAAATATAACAAATTAATGTGGTTTTTATTTATGTTGCCAATGTGTGTGTGTGTGTGTGTGTGTGTGTGTGTGTGTGTGTGTGTGTGTGTGTGTGTGTGTGTGTGTGTGTGTGTGTGTGTGTAAAAGGGGTTTGGGGATTCAGGGACCCCCTTTCCCAGACATGCACTGACCTTTCCGACCAGACAGGGATAAAGGGACAAGGAGGGAGGGCCGAGGGCATGAGGGCACTGGAGTGTGTGTGCATGTGTGCTTATTTGCTTGTGTGTGTGTGTGTGTGTGTGTGTGTGTGTGTGTGTGTGTGTGTGTGTGTGTGTGTGTGTGTGTGTGTGTGTGTGTGTTAGTTGATACCGTGGACCCCTGAGCCAGCCAGTTCACCCAGTACTGCTGGATGTGGCCTGGTGCGACCAGCCCCCACCTACAAACACCAACCAACCAAACCTCCCCTCCTCATTTCCTCCATCCCTCTTTCACTCTCCCCATCCCTCTCTCCTCTCGTCTTTTGTTACTCTCGGTCATTGTGCTATCCCCACAGCGCTCTGTATGCAAAAAAGGTGGTGCTCCGAGGGCTCGCCAGCTCCGGACCCTTGCAAATCAATTTGTCTGTGTAAGAGGTGAGGGCAAGGGAGGCTGGGATTGGAGGGTGTGCAGCGCCGAGGCCCACAGGGTGAAAAGCCTGAGGTATGCAAGTCTGGCGAAAACAATGTCATTGTCTCATGTTCTTTGCATTATTTGTTGCTGATGAGAAGCCCCTCAATGAGGCCAATTAGCAGAGGGAAGTTTATGCCTTCAAACGTTTACTGAATCATGAAAATCACTTTATTTTTCAGCTATTTTGTTCAGCTTTGATGTTTTCGCCCTTTACCAGCTTGTTTTTGTTAATTTTTTGGGGAACATATCTCATTTTAATGCTGTCAGTCAGGAACAGAAACAGGAAGGTAAATCCAGACTGACCCCGCCGCTCTGAGAGGAGAATCAGACATTGATTGTAGTCGTCCCTCTGCAGACAGGACTCTCCCCAAAGAACGCAGGCTTGAGAGGGTCTCTGCTTGACTGGAACAACGATGATCAATACCTGTCACTTCTGTCTCGTCTGTCCAGAGCCCTGCCCCCCCCCCCCCACCCCCCAAACCCCTCGCCCCACAGCGAGGTGCTTGATGATGTGCACACATTCATACACACACACACACACACACACACACACACAGATGCATGTGAATATAAGAAAACAGATAAGTCCAAATAGTTATGCAAACTTGCAAGGAAAGATATAAGTGTTAATATGCAGATAGGAAGCGCGCGCGCGCGCGCACACACACACACACACACACACACACACACACACACACACACACACACACACACACACACACACACACACACACAGACACACACACACACACACACACACACACACACACACACACACACACACACACACACACACACACACACCGTGACGGGGAGGTCAGACAGGGCATCCAGACCCAGACACTAGTCTGTTCTCTGGGGTCAAACCACAAGGCCAAGGTCTACCCTCTGACCCCTTTGACCCCCCCACCCCCCCCCCCCCCCGCCCACACACACACACACACACACACACACTGACCAGCCGAGACAAGGGGGGAGGGGGTAACTCGTGGTGAAAGAAATGGGTAAAAGAGGAGGGGGTGAAGGGAATCACAGAAAGGAACAAGAAAGGATATAGTGTTATTAGATTATTTCCATTTAAAACCGGGTGTTTGCATAAATGTAAATAGCCATTTGTCTCATCACAAAGTGTAATCAAAATGGTCATCAAGTACTATTTTTCTGTGAGTGTGAATTAATCCCATTTGTAGGTGCAATAAGAGGAAATAAAGAGAAAATCTATTTCGCCTGCAGTTACAGCAGAGGGGAGGATAGGAAGTCATATGTGAAGGCTGCTTCCTTTTTGAAGCAAGCTTGTTCATTTGCCTTCTCTCTCTCTCTCTCTCTCTCTCTCTCTCTCTCTCTCTCTTCCTCCTCCTCCTGTCCTCCCTGTGTCTTACTCAAGAGACCCTTGCTCTGACCAGTCAGAGCGATAAGGAAGTGAAGGGTCCAAGTTTACCGCTGCAGATAAGCTGTAATTGCAGGGTAATAAAAAGGCTTAAAAAAAAAAAAAAAAGAAAAAAGAAAGTAAGGACAAAAAAAGGAAGAGAGACAGAACGGACACAAAAGGGTGAATTGAGCAGTTGGAGAAATGATTGATGCAAACTCTGACATCATCTGTGCAGACAGTCGTCGGAGAGTTCAACCTCTTGCCTCTCACGGCCGTCCGCTGGCAGCTCGTGACCGGTGGCTGCACTCAGACAATAACCAGCAGCCTTGACCTCTTGTGATAACCAGCGACTGCAAACTAACGAGCTGAACAATCGCCGCTCTGTGTTTGTGACATCACTCAGTCAGCGTGTCCATAAACGGCGCCTATTAACATGGACGCTGTGTTCACACACATAAAACCAGCTGTTCCAGTTTTGGACATTTATTTTGTTGCTGTCATAAAACTTGGAAAGCCATTCAAAGGACTGTTGTTGGGTCTCATTCACCGGAGTAAACAAACACACGGAGCACATTCACACTGCTGCACCATGGCCCACTTCCACCTCAGGCCTGCTTTCTTATAGACTCATAAATATGGCATATACAGTTTATTCATATATTGATTGTTTATGCTATATACGTACAGGTGAATAGAGGTTAATGCCAATGTTATTTACAGTAATGCATGTTTCACGTTGCCATCAGGAGTACTGAGCTGGTTCACTTTTAAGTGTTGCGTCACTTAAATTGAACTTAACTATAGTACAAAAGTGAAAGTGCTATTCTCAAACACTTCTCTGGGTAACTGTTCGAACATATCTGTGCAAACTCTTTCTTAGGTGAGCAATGTGAAAATTACAAAAGCATTTAGGTGAACTGAGAATCCCGTCAGAATATTCAAAGTAGTTGTTTTTCATCTGATTGTATGTTTGTTATTCAGGTTTTGTACCAAACTTCAAAAGAACATGTTGCCTTCCAGCCTACATCGAGAAGAATTTGCATTAAACTTCATGAATATTGCATAACAACCTAAACCTGTGAACAAACATTAATCAGACAAAACTTATTTGTTTCAGAGGTGATTTATCGTCCATTGTCTGGTGTACGGGGGCTTCCAGCCCACACCGTCACTGTGAAACAGAGAACGAGTTCACAGTTTGGTATCACAGCTTTTCACTCTGTTTCCATCCATCCACCCATCTTCTGATCCGCCTCATCCAATGTGGAGTCGCAAAGGATCTGGAACACAACCTGGACAGTCTCATACACACACATTTACACTCTGTTTACAGATTGTGCGTCCAGTTACCTGACAATGATGCTGGGAGTCGCTGAAAACGCAACTTTTTCAAAAATGCTCTGTCTCTTGTCTCCCCGAAACAGGAGAACACACAACTTTTCTGAGATGCTGAATGCTGAATGCTGAATGCTGGATGCTGAATGCTGAATGCTGGATGCGCACCACGGCCGCAGTAAATAGATCTTAGTTTTATACTTGACAGTCACTGTAATAACAATCCAACTTGGTCGTATGCATATGTGTGTGTGTGTGTGTGTGTGTGCACAAATGTTTGAAATGACACGCGCCTGAAAGGAATTAAGAAAAAAGAAAAAAGAAAACCTGAATTTTCTCCCTGTGTGTGTTGAGATTTTCTACAGACTACCTTCAATAGTCCAAAGATGCATTTGGGGCTAATGTGTGTTTGCCCGTAGGCAGCTGAGCGTGGCTTCAGCCCCCTGTAACCCTGCATCAGCAAAAGCAATAGAAATTATTACAAGTTTTTTTTTTAATGGTTGAAAAAAATCTTGTCCGTCCACATTCAAACATCAACATGAGAAAAAAAAAAAAAATCGCAGAGGAATTCCAAGTTACGGTCAAACAATGTCTTTTGGAAACAAGGTTTAAAGTTTCCACACGCAGTCAAAGTGTCAGAGCGCAAGCTGAACCGCAACGTTGACGCGAATATTCATCATGCTAATGAAAAGCACTGCTTCAAGTTCGATTCAAAAAGGAATTACAAATGAATAACTGGACACATTTCTGTACGACGTCTCGCCATTTCATTTGGAGGTTGGCTGTAGTGGGGCGGGGGGGGGGGGGGGGGGCTTTACCGTTGGTGTGCCGTGTGACCACCAGCCCTTACTTCCTTCCTCTCTGCTGGCCTGGGGAAGAGTGTGTCCTGTTGTTCTGCACCTCTGGGGCTTCTGCACGTGTGCGTGCGTGCGTGTGTGTGTGTGTGTGTGTGTGTGTGTGTGTGTGTGTGTGTGTGTGTGTGTGTGTGTGTGTGTGTGTGTGTGTGTGCATGTGTGTGTTTTTGGTCACACTCCACAGCTCACAGGAGGTCAGGTGAGATTAGGTCTGGTTCCTGATTCCTGGAACAGTGGACAGCTGCAACATCTCACACAAATGACACGACACACACGCATAAACACAGTGAGTGAACACACTCATTCATTTTTTTTTTCTTCAACTGTCTATTTTTTTTTCCCCTAAAAGTTTTTTATTTTCCTTGCAGGTATTTTCTCAATAAAGCCTAAACTTACTATAGTTAATAGAGTTCTGGTTAGCAGCATTGCCTCAGATTAAGAACATCCCCAGGCTGTGGGGAGTTTGCATGTTCGATAATGGATTTTTCTCAGATACTCTAGTTTCCAGTCCAAAAAAACATTTGAAATGTGTTTTTTTGGTGAAATAAATGAGAATGTGGGTCTTTCTCCTATTTTTAACTGTAATTGGATGGAGAAACACTGTATTGCCAAAAGTACTGCCTTTACATGCATGTGAACTTCAGTGACGTCCCATTCTTAAGCCATACGATGTAACATGATCTACACTTCTCAGCTACAACAGCTTCAACTCTTCTGAGAAGGCTTTCCAAAAGGTTTAGGAATGTGTTTATGGGACGTTTTGACTATTTGTGAGGTGAGACACTGATGTGAGAGGAGAAGGCTTATTCATGCCAAAGGTGTCCTGTCGGTTTGAGGTCAGGCCGGTCCAACTGGATCATCCAAGTCTTTCTGGATCATGCCTCATGCACTGGTGCAGCCATGTTGGAACAGGAAGTGGTCATCTCCAAACTGTTCCCACAATGTTGGGAGGATAAAATTGTCCTAAAAAGCTTCCAGAGTTCCCTTTGCTGGAACCAAAAACAAGCCCCACAACCATAAACCACCAAACTTTACACTTGGTACAAATGCAGTCGGACCAGTACTGTTCTCCTGAAGTACAGAGAAGCGGGATTTATAAACACCTCCCCACTGTTCTAGAGTCCAGTGGTGGTGTACTTTACATCACCGCATCAGTTGCCGGTCTATAACAGGGTCAACACAAAGAAAAAAAAATCACTCACGGTCACATTTAAGTGTAATTTATAGTCACTAAAATCACCTCAGACCTGTATTAAGAAAGTTGGGGAGAACATGAAACCTCCATGCAGAACTAAAGCAAAACTCCGACTCAAACAGGGGTTTTCACACTTGGTGAGAGCGCGAACCACAACACCGTCCTGCACAACCTTTCTAGCACATAAATAAAAAAAAAAAAATATATATATATAATATCTCTAAAGATTAATAGAATGCTTCATAACCTAAACGATGGCAAAAGGTAAACATTAGACAAATATAACAAAAGCATAACAAATCAACTGACAAATGTTTGTCTCTGGTTTTAAATTGTCATTATGGAACAACAGAAAGTTGCGCGAACATTTTATTGAATAAATAAATGGTTTTGCAAAGTATAAACGAAGTGGTTTCCTTTTCTTGCAGGTTTCAAATTGTATACCAAAGTGTTGCTCATCAGCGCTGTATGCTGTGGAGAAAATTATGTTTCCGTGTGAGAGAACCTTTTTATAAAAATGTAAAAAAAAAAAAAAAATCTAATCATACGCTATCAGTTCACATCTTTCTGTTCTGTACACAGACTTACCTGAGGGGCCATTACAGCAGCTTTCCCCATACTACTATCTTCACAGACAGTGATAAGATACCTGAGAGGGGGAGGGGGGGCTAGAGGGCGGGGGGGGGGGGGCAGGAAGGGTATCTCCTGGACACACTCACACACACACACACACACACACACACACACACACACACACACACACACACACACACACACACACACACACACAGAAGGCCATAAACAGGTTGTCTGCATAGTATCAGAGACGTGGCTTTACTGTGATGCACCGGAGGAGCCGCAGTCTCCTGCCCTCTTAGCTCTGTGTAAATACGCCGCTCATTGTTTATATAGTGTGGTGTGGCTTCAGGTTCCAGGGACCATCACTCTGGGTCTGGGTCAGATCGCCAAAAACACATGCACGCACACACACACACACACACATATATTTGTCCTAATGAAAACCAGACTCTCTCCCCCCCTTTTTCTTAGAGAGAGAGAGAGAGAGAGAGCGAGAGAGAGAGAGAGAGAGGGGGGAGAGGGAGCAGTAGTAGGGAGACCGCACAGCGTTGGACCTCGGCCAAATGGACCAGCGGAGCTTGTTTGGAAAGCTTTCAGTCAGAAAGCCACTTTTTGGCAGGGGCCCTGTGAGTGCTGCTGAGCCCTCTGAAGCGGGCTGGAGCTGCTAAAATAAATAATGGTTAGAGCTGAGGGGGTAAGAGTGGCGTTGGAGGGTAGGGGAGGGGTGGGGGGGGGGTGGTACAGGGGGTAGCAAGACGAAAAAGGAGGGGCAGAGGGAGCGATGGAGGGGTGGGGTGGGGTGGTGGGGTTTAGAGACCGCTCCTGTAATTATATCTGTCAGTCGACACCAAGGCACTTGGACCGCCAACGCTCATGTTTCCCCTCACTCTGTTGCTGCCACCAGATAGTGGGAGAGAGAGGGAGCGGAGAGGGGAGAGAGGAGAAGCCCACGTACATTTGTGTGTATTTGTTCGGTTGCATACACTTTTTATTTTTATTTTTTTATGTGCGCATCAGCATGTGTCTGTGAGCAGTCCTGCTGGCTCCCTGGGTGGTGTGTGTGTGTGTGTGTGTGTGTGTGTGTGTGTGTGTGTGTGTGTGTGTGTGTGTGTGTGTGTCTGTGTCGTAGACCTGCAGGGAAACGAACCTGGTCATTCTGGGAGAGGGAGATAAGGAGGTGTTTCACACCAGAGTATGTTGGTCTTTCAGCGGGGAGCAAAGCAGTGCCCCCCCCCTCTCTACACTGGTTTGCAACAAAACAGCCAAGAACAGCTTTTCACACATTAGCTGAGTGGGACGTGTGCACTAAGTATGTGGAAGTGCACTCAAATGTACCCGCTGTTGTCTGCTTTACATGTTAAAATCAAAAGAAGGTACATTGTTGATTTCACAACAGTATTTTCGGTCTATAATTTGTTCTAGTTTTTATCTCTGAAATCCTCATCTTTTCCCCGCGCTGATATTTATTCAGTTTTTCTTTCATAATCTTGTTCATCATTTCTTCACAACAGCTTTAATGTCTGGAAAGATGCATGCATCAACAACAAAGTTTGAAACCCGACGGTAGAGAATTCCCGTCAGGTTGATCTAATATGCCTCCTCAAAAGGTCAAAAAGGCAAACACCTCAAAAAGTGATATGTAGAAGTGCAAGATTTAAAAGCAGAACGACTATATATAACAGAAGATGACAGTTACACAAGAAAATGTCGGTTGCCTTCAGAAAATGGTGAAATAAAGACAGGAAAACCTCATTATTGGAGAAGAGGACATTTAAACATCATCCAGCTCTTGAGGTGTAAAAACTTTACGGGAATAGTTCAAAAATTATTCAACTATAAATAACATAATACTACACAATAATCTATATCATAATTATATATATCAAGTCTGGTTTAAACTATGGCAAATTAATATGACTTTTCTTGTGGCCTGTTGCCAGAATATGCATTATTAGGGATTAATCAGAAATCCTTCATAGATACAGTAAATCAAAACTGCATTGATGATGACACTGCATATTTTATTTTTAATTTTATGATGTGTTTTCTTAAATTCTTGCTGTGTGTTTTGCCCAACCTGACTTTTTACACTCCAGATACAGTGACTATTATCGGGAAACAACAACTGATGAGGTCAAGCAAGCAATAATACAAAACCTTTACTGGACTGCTGGTCAATGTGATTCTGGGTGAAGGTTTGCATTGGTAGACTGACGAGAATGTGTAATTTTAACCAATTTTATTGAAAGAAGTGATCTGTGAGAAACAATTCAATCACATGATGTAGCTCAGGGGTGCCAATTTAAATGAAACCTTCTGGTGCAAAATACAGTTACATTTCCCCCCAAAAAACTGTTGTATTATGCATGTTTATACAAACTCAGCCTTTCTTAAAGGCTTTGAGGCAAATTCTAGTTTGCTCACAATGATCTCAGGGTCTCGGTGTTGTTTTATGTCCACGAAATTAGTTTCACAAAATCAACGTTTTCTTTGAGATTTTCAACATTTTCTTCGTGGGTTCATGGGACGGGTTGAGGCCTCAGTTTTGGCCGACAGGCCTCATGTTTAGCACCGCTGATGTAGACGACGGTTCACCGTACATTGTATAAACATGATATTGTGGAGGTTTCATGTCACAAGAAACCACTTTGCTGTCCTCCAGCCACAATTGATCGATAATGAACCCTGCAGATTTAGAGACGCTTTGATCCAATAATCACAATTAGCCGCTTATGAAACTCACTCAAACCTTCTACACTTTCCCATTTCCCCTGCTTTGCAACACATCGACAGTGACGATGACAACGACACACTGTTCTCCCGCTGCCATCCACTAACAGGCCCTATCCTCGACAGTCAGTTCACTTCACCTGGTCATAATGTTACGGCTGATCTGTGTAACGGGAGTGTTCATTGGCGTAACCATGGAGGAGTCGGGGGACAGGGTGAAATCAACTGGTTGTAAGTAGAAGAGGAAGAATGGAAGTGTTGAAGATGAAAGTGAAGATGGAAAAACATTTCCTTTTTATGGAAGTTATTGGAGGAAATAAAGTGGATCCGGTAACTGAAGGGCAGTGTGTACTTTGACCTCCATTACTTGCCTTCCAAAATTGGTGAAGTAATCATTACTCCACCCTGGTAGTAGACTGCTCAGACTTTATATCCCCTGCATGATGTCAATGATTGTTGCACAAGAAGGTACTGATAAGGAGTTTAGTCTGAAACTAATGTAATGCAATGCTGGCATGATTGTTTTATTGCTAACTTTATTACTAAATCTCCCGCAAATAACATGTTACGTTACTGTATTTCAGACAAACACAATTGAACTGAAATCAAACTATGAATTGATATGTGTCAACATTCAGCACTGGTGTCTGGCGCTCATATCTCATCGGCCTTCTTATCAACATCAGGTCAAACACGACACGTACAGCTTAATTTCATCTCGAGTTTTCTTTGCAATTTTTACAATTCGTGTTTTGGCGGGCTTATGTTGGACGGCCTTGCTCGGAATCTTCTTGATTTCATTCACGAATACTGAACCGTAATAAAAAGGCTTTCATTAGCGCCCTCTGATAATGACATCAACCTACATATGAGTACATCCAGCTTTGCTTTGGACTCCCATTCTGTCTCTTTCTTCCTCTTCCACACAGTGATCTGACTCACTCTCTGATCTCAGCCAGAATCAGGTCCAAGGATCTCACCCCAGAGACACAATTACCACACCGGCCTAAACATGCCGCCCACAAGCTACAGTACCCATCAAAGGCCTTACTCTTCCCAATCCGCTTTTCCTCAGATGCTTTTGGTCTTTCTCCCTCCATTATTGCTCTGTCTCATTCACACACTCTGCCTGCCCGCCTCATTCGTTCCTCGCTCGTCTCGTTTCTCGCGCTCTTTTCTCCGTCCTAATGCTTCAGATGATGTGGGGGTAAGAGCTTCCATTTCAAGGCCTGGCACGGGCAACGGGATGGACGCAATCACACTCGACCAGGCGCCACGTCCTGAACTTACACGTGTCCATTAGGCACCTCTGTGTCACAATACCAGGGTAAATATTTTTTTCTTGAGCAGTGCACGTAAGCTGTTGACAAGTGAAATCCAAACAAGACAGACGGTCGGTGGGAGCAGCAGACAGTCGGCAGTGGTGGTCCGGACCAGCCCGGAGTGTGTGAGAGGTGTTGATTTAGCTGTAGGAAGGAGGATTAAATGGCTCATTGGTGGGGCTAGGAGGGGAGAAGGTGTGAAGCGATCAGCCCTCCCTCCCGCTCAACTTGTCTCCCGCTCTCTCTCTCCCTCCCTCAATCTCTCTCTCTCCCTCCCTCTCTCTCTCAACCTCCCTCAGCCAGGAGAAAAGGCCATTGGGGCTGAACAAACAAATCACATGGCCATCAAACACTACTCACCACTGCTGCACTGGGACTTCATTCAGACAGCGTTTTACTGGTCTCTGCCGTGTGCTCATGCACACATCCAACGGCGCGCACACACTCTCATGCAAACACGCACACACACACACAGACTTCTGAGTCTTCCCATCAGCATGACAGTGGTTTTACAAGTCCCCATAGTGTGAGGTCTCTTATTCCCCGAGCAGCACTAGAACAACATCAGCGGAGGGAGCCGAGGGGAAACGGGGGGGGAAGAGACACAATTCAACTATTGAACTGCTCTCGCTCAGCATCGCGGGGAAGTTGTCAATAAAGCTCATAAAAACAGGTTGTGAAAGTTGTAACTGTGTTTTGTAATGGGAAGCTGGTGTCAACTCACTTTAAAGTTATGGCCCATTTAAAGAGAAGTGTGCTTAAATGTGACGAGAATGCACCTTGCAGGACTTTTAAGATTGATGGGCTGAACTGAAAATGGTCGTTCGTTTTTGCTGCAGGAGTGTGTGTGTGTGTGTGTGTGTGTGTGTGTGTGAGTGTCTGTGCAGGAGTGTGCGGTTTGGGTGGGTGTGTGCGGTATGACAACCTGCCTGTAACAGAAACCTTAGGCTGGCATTTTCTTTATAAAAAATCTAAACTTTCGCTTTCATGTTCGCTCCCTCGCCCCTCGGTTAGCCACTAAATGTCACTCTTCCCTCTTTAAAACAAACAAAGCCAGATGAGTCTAGCATTAGTTACTATTTGAAATGGCTCAGAGCCGTTAGAAGGATCCCCCCCCCCCCCCCCCCCCCCCGTACGATCCTTTAAAAAAAGCGTATCGTACACAAAACACACACCGACACCCCATTAGTTTTAAAAATCAGACGGAAAATATCGGGGAAAATCTCCAACTTGACTGGATAATCATGGTTGTTGGCTGCCTTGGTGTTATGGCGGGAGGTGGGAGAGTCTGAGGGAGACACAGACCATGGCAGAGAGAGAGAGAGAGAGAGAGAGAGAGAGAGAGAGAGAAAGAGAGAGAGAGAGACAGAGAGCAAAGGGCACAGACTTTGGTTTTTTGAGCTCCGCTAAATAGCAAACCAGCGATGACATGGAGCTATCGCCAAAGATAAGTCTTCAGTGTCGTGACGGTCACAACATAATCACTGGGAGCTGGAGGAAGCTCTGTTGGTTTAGGAAGAGTTACCCCAGCGAGAAACTGTTTTCAGAGTCTGTGAGGTTCGTGACGGCTCAACATGTGATCTTCTTGTTGGTTTTCTCATCATTTTGAAGGGTTGTAGTCGATTTTGAGCTGTTTATACTCTGAAGGACTGATGCTCTGTTGGGAGAGTCTCAATCCCAAGGTTGGTTCTCCGTCCGTCCATGCGTCGAAGTGTCCTTGAGCAAGACAATGAAAAACAAATGTCCCCGAATGGAGGTCGAGCACTGTGCACGGTTTGTGAAAAATGCTTCAAAATAAGGAAAATAACAACCGATAAATGAAGAGTACTGTCAGGGATCTTAGATTTGGACTCATGTCAGCTTTTTTTTTTATTTTAAATTTTTTCCCTGACTGGGATTGATTCTGGACCTTTTGTACGCAGTTTGGGTGTTTCTTTTGTATAATGTTTCTCTGGATACTCCAACATTCCCTCACTGTCAAGATACAAGTATTTAAGCTCAATTCCGAGTCTTTAAATCAACCAGTCATGGGCAAACAACATTTATATATATCACATTTTACTTCAGGGGCCACATTCAGCCTAATTTCGCCTCAAGTTATTAAGATGAAATTAAGTCATTATATATAATAATCTTTAAATGGAATCAAAATTAACTAAAAATGTATTAATTGAAATGTTTGCAGTGCAGAGTACATGTGAAGAAAATGTCTATAGTATACTTAACACGTTCAGATAAAAATGAAAGGAAACCAGATAAGACAGCAATAGGTTGAGGGGAGAAATGATAAAAAAAAAAAAAAAAAAAAAAAAGGCTTTACAACTTCATACTTCAGTAAAGAAAGGTGATTATAGATAGCTGTAATGCTGTGATGCAGACAGCTCTGCTCGACTTCAAATCTGCTGGTGAAGTAGCTCGAATTTGTAACCTATCTAAAAAAAAACAATTGTAGACACGACATAAATTGTCCATGACGTTTCCCATTGCGAAACTCTTCAAAGATCATTAGCAGGCAGCTAAATTGGTGGGTGTCAAGTGACTTTTATGAGAGTAAGTAAGCTGTATTTCTTAGTCACGACCCCTGTGGTGACGGTCTGCAGCATTAAAACTTCAAGTTCGTGCCACTTTGACATACAGGTAAAATAAATTACTGAGTTAGAGTTAGAGTGAGGGTGAAGTTGAGATTCAGTTCCCATGTCTTGATATAAGAAGAGGAAACTGGAGTTCAAAATGTCTGGACCTTTTGGAAATACGTTGTAGAAAATGCAGATTTAGTTTATTTATATTGAAGTGAGCTACTATTATTACTATTAGTATTTACATTTGATACCTGAAAGGAACAGTGCATGCACACATATTATTTATATCAACATCATCTTCTTTATTATTATTATTATTATTATTGCAATTATTATCATTAGTAGTATCATTAGTGGTAGTAGTAGTAGTTGGTGTGTTTTTACTTATCTTTCCTTTTAAACATTTCAATCTTTTGTGAACAATTTATTGTAAAGCGCTCTGTATAACTGATGATGAAGATGATAATAATAATCTCAGTAATATGTATTGGTGTATTTCTTTCTCCATATTTTAAAGTTAAAATAAATATAATGTGCAGCACATAGATTTAATTTTGTTGCTACATTATGGTGCTTTTAATTCAAGTCGGTGTCCGACTCCTCACTCATGAATTTTAAACCATAAAAAAAGATCCAAACCATTATGATTAATTACTGTGTGCATGGCTAATGTAGAGAATGCGACGTGCAGAAGCCATTGTGGTGACAGAGAGCCCTGCCTTAATGCTACAAAAATGAATTTCGCACCACTGTTCTCCCCGGGTTCAAGGTGTTTGTCAAATATCTGTCTCTGCTGGGACACAGTCTGACATCTGTAATGCATTTTTCTGTTCTTTTTGCATGATTAAGCAAACTTGGCATGCAGGTGCTACCCAACGGACTGCACCACTACAACAATATTCCCAGAACAAATTAAAGTAGCTGTCGTATGGATCAGTCTCTCCCTCTCTTTCTCTCTCTCTCTCTCTCTCTCTCTCTCTGCTTCCCCTCTTTCACTCTTACACACAAACACTGTTTCACATGGACGGACACACACACACACACACCAAATAAATGACACAGCCGGTCTGAAGTCACAGGAGGATGTTCATAGCCAAAAAAAAACACAGATTCATGAAACAACAAATCTCTCCCGACAGTGAATGGATGGGTCTGCAGAGAACCTTGGCTTTACTGAATAATGTGCGCTCTGATGACGGTACGTCGGTGCTGTGGGCCCACTTACCACAGTAACAGCAAAAAGTGAGGCGGTGCAGCAAATCCGCTAACCCAAATCCACTGCCTCCCGCTCTAAGAGTAATGATGAAGGGGTCTCAAGTGACATCAATAATGCGCTAACTAGTTTGAGTCCTCGGCCGTCTCATCGCTTTACTCAGACCGACCCGGGGAGAGAAAGAGACGGATATAGAGGGAAGGAGAGAGAGGTGACAAGCACTTCACACTCTCAATTACGCAGTGGAGCTCATCACTTGGCAATCTGTCCCAATCGCTTTAATTGGCTTGTAATATTGCCTCTGATCTTGTCGCCCAATTAACAGGCCTGTCTGGCAGTAAGACTGGCGAGCGGGCGAGCATGAGATGCCTCCCGATCTGAGCCATATGGAAGAGGACCACTGATTGGCCACTGATAAGGCACCCCCCCCCCCCCCCCCCCCCCCACACACACACACACACACACCAAGCCACTGTATGACAAGGGCGGGAGTAAGTCCCTGCACCCGTGTGTGTGTGTGTGTGTGTGTGTGTGTGTGTGTGTGTGTGTGTGTGTGTGTGTGTGTGTGTGTGTGTGTGTGTGTGTGTGTGTGTGAGATGAGGCAAACGACGGCAGTAATTTAATGTGGTTGAAGATGACTCAGTTGTGCGACAAAGGGACTTGCCAGAAACATTTTGAGTAAATTGATCTAAAGGGACAGCTTATGATTATCAACTTTGTACAGTCAGTCACACATTATGTGACACTCTCTCAGCCTGATGGTCCCGAGACACAAATTAAGATTAAGGCAAAACGATTTTTGCACAACACAAATTCTGCAGCTTCTGCAGGATTTCATGCTGCTCTGAGTTTTGGAGAATAGAAGCCACAGTCATTGACACTCTTTGTGATCATCACTCTTCATATATCGTCTTTCTTCTGTCTGAATTGAGGACCTGCAGTTTTAGATCACAAGTAAAACATTCTTTGAGTTATATATCCAACATATATCCAACATGTCAAAAACAAACCAAAGATTTAGGCCTCATTTACACGACAATGTTTTTGGGTTTTCACTTCAGAAAAGCTTTGCGTTTGCACGGCAACGATTTGAAAACAATGTCTGCTTGCGCCAAACTAAACACTTAGAACCAAAAATGATTACAGTGTCAACATAAAGCCAAACCTTTTGGCGCAAAATACAATGAAATGTCCCAAAAACGTAGTCTATACCTGTTGCATTATGGATGTTTTTACAAACTCCCCCCGGCGGCAACGGCTTTGAGTGACGACTTGGCTGTCTTTCTCCGCAGCATCACTGATGTCCCAGCTCAGGTCTCAGTGCAGCATCACGTCTGCCGCCTTTTTGTTTAATTAAAATAGCATTGTTTTTTTTGTTTTTTTTCCTAATTGCTTTGTGTTTTGGCCTGATGGGAGCCTCTCGTGGGCCGATTTTGACCCTTAGACTCTAAGCCCCACTAAAAGACCCAACCAACTCAATATATATTTTTTATTTATTTATATTTTTGGTGTGCGTGTGTGTGTAGCCTCAAGTAGGTAAAGCATCAGAGATAAATAACTCAGCAGTCATGATTGTTCACCAATAATGCGTAACGTGCCTGGACACAATCCCTGCAGCTTCATTATCCCTCAAGACCAAGTTCAAATGCAAGCGTGGCTTGACGCGTCTAAATAAGGCGACTTTCGGGAGGGAGCACAGGCAGGGTTGCTTAAAATGTCACAACATTCAAAACGATTGTAAAACAAGTCAAGTTGAGTATATATTTTGTCTTTTCTTTTTTTTTTTTTTACGTAGAATATTCATACCATCCATTCGCCGTAGCGCCCCGGACGGCTATAAAGTTTGATCTCGTCCACGTTTGGCCAGCTTTCATGATACAAATATAGGTTCTGCAAACTGCCCATGTGTGATGCAGGGCAATGCCTTCCACACTTTTACTAGTCGTCAAGGATACACATAGTACTTGTGGGTGAGGAAAAATTAGACGCAAACATTCCTATTTTGAGGCCCCTTGAGCAGCGTATCGCAGCACAGGTTACTGCTCGTTATTTTGTATGGATTCCGAATGCAGCTCTGTAACCCAGCAATCTGCAGTTGTCCAGCCCTCTCTGCGGTAGCTGATCCCTCCATGGTGAGATTTCTCAGACTTAGAAAGAGAGAGGAATCCAGTGCCGTCTGTCATTAGGCATGGTGATGGCTGAGGGCCCTCAAATGGGAAGCAGATCCCTTTAAACTCTGACCCACTTCTGGCAGAAAGCCCAACGGAGGCAGAGAGCTTGAGATGCAAAAGAATAGAGGTTGAGAAGATGTGAAAATGTGTGAGCGGTATTGACAGCAGTGGCACTTTGTAGTACTGACACACTAAAAGCACATTCAGCGGGTGAACCTTTGTATCGAGCAAGTTAGCCGGGAATCAGTTCTCACTTTCTTGCAGGGCTGCGATAAATGTACTGCAGTAATCTCCTCGAACTGTGGCTAAAATCCTTCTCTCATTCAGAAGTGTGCAGCGGTGGCAGGAGAATACAGTGTCTCACATGCCATAATCTCTATCCATTTCAGCCGTCCTCCCCGGAGGACTCGGTGACATAATTTTCCCGCAAAGATCGGACAAGTCAAATCGCTGCAGTGTCTTTGATTTCACAGTCCAAGGTGTTTAACTTTCAACCGCACTGCCAGCTGACCAGAGCACCAGCTACAGAGGCTTGGCCCCGGCCAGCGAGCCGGTGCCAGACGAGTATCCCTGGACGCCCAAGCGCTTGGCAGGAAACTGACTCAACGGTACATGGCACGAAACCCAGCCCCGTCTCACAAAGCTCCACCTCAGAAAACGACACGGGGAGAAAGGGTAAAGGAGAGGAAGCGACAGGAGAGGAAAGCGTAGATTGCAGGAGAAGAGTCAGAAGAGGGAAAAAAAAGTCAGAGGGAGAGAGGGAGGGAGGGAGGGAGGGAGGGAGGGAGGGAAGGAGGGAGGGAAGATGAGCTTGTCTGGCCTTGTCTTTGTGTCCACTGCTGCTATTTCCCCATTAACAGGGCCCCACATCTGTTTCTCTCATTCTTGCCACACTTTAAGGTCCCTGAAGGTGCAGTTAAATTAGAGCCAGCACAGGTTTATAAATGTAAAATCCTCCAATAATCTGGAGCTGACATGACCCCTAATCTTCTTGCTCTCGTCAGCAAGGCCTTGGCAGCACCAACATGTGTTTTGGCCACCAGACTTTTAAAAGCGAGGTGCAGACATGAGGGATTTTACGGGGGAACAAGTTCTTATTGGTGCATTGTTTGAACGGTCGAGGCATGCAGGCAAGCGAGGCATTTGTTTCCCTTGCTGCTTTGATAAAAATAAATCCTGAATATATTACGATGCCAGCACGCTATATAGCTTTTACTGATTTGTTGGAAAAAATGTCTCGTACAAACCAGTGTGTTTTCTCAAAATAAGTTTTTTCTTCCTGTGTTTATGTTTGTGAAATATGAACAACAATGGATCACAAAATCTTTCAAGATCATCAGAAAACCCTGTGGGGATAGAAACACCGTATTAAGGACAGATAGAGGGAAAAAAAAAAAGACAGAAAGCCCATGTCTCTCAGCTCCAGAGGAGGGGGTTTCACTAAACTAGCCTGTCTAATGCAATTAATCTAATTGGAGCCGGCGTAAAGTGACAAATTACTACCTTTCACACTGGGGACTAAGAGCGAACCTCTCGAGATGAATGTAGAAAAGGATACCTGGGTAGTTAATGCTATATCTTTTAATTCCATCTTAAACTCTCTTGTAAATGGTAGAAATAACAGTCCATTAGATTAAAAAAAATCATTTGTCATTATCCATTATGACATGCGCAGAACACATGTTAATTCTGATAACAACATATTTTATAGCCAGCCCCGGGATCCGGACATAGACATAAAGGCAGATCTTTGTTGAAATGTCTAACCCATTTATGTGAAATTTCCATGTTCCTCAGAACTGATTTATACGATAACTAATTCTTGGGAAATATTAAATATTAACAGTCATCTTTTTTTATGTGCGTCCACTGACTGATCATTAGATGGATTCCTGTGGCCTCGCTGAGCCTTCCAGTCATCATATCAATATCGCAGCTCTGCCCTATTTGCTTGGATCTGCATGTATTTACACTTGACATTTGAGTTTTTGATTTAATCTTGGAACATATGCACATGAACTCTGCATATTTCAGTGAAATTGTGTTAATGCGTGCCCTTTTCTATAACCTTGATTACTCACTGTGGTATCAAAAAACCTTTTTGTGGACATTGATTTGTGCCTGGGGCCATACTACTGAACCTGCAGCAGCATATCTCCGCGGCTATAATGAACTTAAAGAAAGCTAGCTATTACCGGCACCTCTGACATTTTGACATTATCAAATGCCTTGGCTAAAACGCACATATGGAACAAAAACACAGGGCGATATACATATGATTTGCATGGCATTTTCACAAATGGCAGGAAAGTTGTGCGTCATCCTACCGTTGGTGTGAGGTTTGGATTTTCATCATTGGGTTTTTTTGTTTTATTTGGGTTTTCAAGTTTTAAGAGTGAAAAATTAAAAAGCATTCAACTGAGATCTTTATTTAGTTTCTTTGGTGTCAGGAATTCCACCTTCGTGTGATTTCACTTACCCGTCATAACAATGAACTCTGACCCCAATAATTGTTCAAAATTGTGACCCGTGAAGCTTGTGAAGACCAAAAAAAGAAAGAAGAAAGAAAGAAAAAAAAAACCTCTGAGAAAGACACATGCAGAAGTGGAATGTGCTGCCGTTTCTCTCCCAGGACAGGTACTAACGTGCCCCGAGTGAGAACTTCAATGACCCAAAAATGCTGGTCCACCTGAATCTCCCCTCCTAATGTTTCCTTGGCATTACTTCTCTTTCAGTAGTGCTTTCACTTTATTCTTTCTATCTCTCGTCTTTCAGAGTCCATTCCCCTCTGTCACCTTCACTCTAGCGTCTCTCTCTCTCTCTCTCTCTCTCTCTCTCTCTCTCTCTCTCTCTCTCTCTCTCTCTCTCTCTCTCTCTCTCTCTCTCTCTCTCTGTCTGGAGAGGAAACGGTGGCCATTAAACGTGTCTGCTGGGGTCTGGGGGTCTGGAGAACAACCGTCACATTGTGTGACCCCGCCTTGGACCCCAGACGGACTAATGAATAAGGGTAACCCCCCCCCCCCCCCAACACACACACACACACACACACCCAGCACCTCTTTCTCCGTCCTCACCCCCCCCACCCCCTCAGTTCATGCCAGACCCCCGGTAGGTAATTCCCCCACTTCTTTCACAGGGTCCCAGACATCTCCCGCGGCCTTTGACTGAGGGCTTATCTTTTCAGAGGGAAATGTGTGTCATTTGGGGTTTAAGGAAAAAGCAAAACAAAAACATTGTCACTACCATACAGTTCAGCCACCCCCCACCCCCCCTCCCGATATAAAGCCCGGTCCTTCACTTCTCTCCCTTCTCACCCAGAAAACTTGCGAGGTCTGGACACAGGCTTAAGGAAGTAGTGTGAGACATCTCCAGTGTCTCCAATTATCTTGAGGAATATGTAAATAGGTGAAGAGACAGTGCTGGGATTATATGCAACTGGCAACGGCTCATGACATTAGGTGGACAAAAGACTTGGTGGAAAACAGGATTATTCTAACACTGTGGGACCAGTATATTACTGAGATGGATACAGACCTTAATTATACCAGAAAACCACTGCAGCAACCCAGCCAAACACGTCACAAGCGAAATTGAGTAAATACAACAAAACCCTGCATGAAATGCATCTAAAACTATTATGCTAAAGTATAAGTATGTGTCATATAGCGGGTTGTAATGTGTTTTTAATGTCCCGATCCTGAAAATCAGAATACACAGGGATGGGAAAAGAAAATGGATCATGTTTTTGTTGTGAGACACCCACGCCAGCAGTCGTCTCTTCAATAATCACATGAATAACACAAAGCGCGGGCACTCCTCTGAAAGCCAACCATGTATCCCGAGGAGATTTAACAATGGTGACATGTGTAAGCCCAACGCATACAAAATATTGCTTCTGTCGTTTTTCTCTTTCCCTCCCCTTTCTTCTTCTTCTTCTTCTCTTCTCATGTTTGTCTTGCCTGCCTACAGCACATCTGAGCATTATTTCACAACACTCAGCAATTCAGAGTGGTCTCATTATTAGTATTTCTTCAGTAGCTTTGTAGCTAAAGTACTTGCACTTACAACTAATGTATTCCGCGCACACCAAGACTGACTGCCACTATCAAAGGACTTGCCTGAACGGCAGTAATAACTGGAAAATTATTTCTGATAGCCTGAAACAATCTTCCAAATCATCACAGAACTTTATTAAAATAATATCAAATCAAATTAGCCGGCGTCCCCCTGTAATGAATTAAGTAAAGGGTTATGCCAGCATTAATCCCATCATGCTCGGAGGCATGGGGGCGGTGGGAGCGTTTAATAAACCAGTCAGTCCCTTCAAGCAGCGGGGCGAGCTTTGGATCCACCATCCACCCTGATGCCCGCGCTGAAGAGGGAAACACATCAAAAGACTTCCTCACTTTCTCTCTGTCCTTCATCCTCCGTCCCCCTAGCTCCCTCCCTCCCTCCCTCCCTCCCTCCCTCCCCCTCCATGCTTTCCACCCCGCATCTCTCTCTTTCTCTTCCTCTCTGGTCGTCCCCCTTTTCCTCATTCCCGTCCCCCCCCCCCACCTCAAACTATCTGTGTCTTTCTAAATAATCTGTCGCTTTTCCCCCTCTCCATTGTGCCTGCGGGTGAGATTATTCATAAGGGGGTGAATCTTGGTGGAATCTCAGAAGACTGGTGATAAGTGGTGGAGCCCATTGGGACAGCTTGGCCTGTCCTCCCAGTGTAGTCTCTCCTTCTTTCCAAGCTGACGCACAGAGAGAGAAAGAGAGAAAGAGAAAGAGAGAGAGAGAGAGAGAGAGAGAGAGAGAGAGACGAAATCAAATAGGTCACTCTTCAGGCACGCAAAGACGGAGGTATTTTGGACGCAACCATGGCCAGCTCTCACTGAAACAGCGGAATACGGCTGTCACTTTCTCCCGAAACGCTGGCGGATTGTGGGGGTGAAAATTAAAAATCAGAGCTGTCACTTATGCAAATGAAAGTTACAAACACGAAACAATGCGCTTTGTATTCCTGCAGGAAGACTCCGGGAGAGCGTCTTCCTGACCCGCCTCGTCTCTCATCCAGCAGTAAACTGCTTCTCTCTTGTCGTCCTTGCCAGAACTAAACGTTCCAAACCAGATAGCTGCACTCAACAAATAAGGATGACACTAAAACATCAGACGAGTGATGCTGCAGATGGAAGGGGAAAAAAAAAAAAAAGGATGAAAAGGTTGTTTTCTGACAGGAGATACAACCGGCTCACAGAAGTTGGCTTGTTTACAACTCGTCACCTTCTCTGACCTTTTGTTTTTTTGCCTTGTTGAGAATTTCATGATCACTAGAATACATTATGGAAAAATGTAATAATCTCCTGCTGGTTCGAGCTGAATTGTGTTTTAGTAACAGAGTACTTCCTCTTTTTTTTATCCTGCATTCACGTAAATTTTTCACACGTTCGAACAACAATTATTTGAAGACTTCTTCAATTTACTCCCTGCAGTATGTGTTTTAACTGGGTGGTGGCTCATTCTTGTCCCTGGCGATGGAGACGTGAAATATGTAGCAAGTCGGGGAAGAAAAGTCCGGCGTCACATCGACCGAGTATTGATTTTGACAAACAGAAAAAAACGATAAACTCGCTTAGAATACTTTCTAACGTATTGTCACTGTAAAGCCTCCCCTCCAAACGTCTCTGCTGATCAAGTTGCTGGTGTCGTTCCAACTAGCGTATGCTGTCTAGTATCGGGCTAATATTGGTATCAGTGAGTATTATTAGTGATCTAGATCAGTATAATATTGTTTTTGTTTTTTACCGACAAAGGAGTGAAGGATGTTTCTCCCTGACACACGTCAGATTTCGCTTAGAGGAAAATTTTGGTTGCATTTTGATTTTATTATTTATAAATATTATTTCTATAATGTTTATAACAGTGACACAGGACTTTTCTGGAATATGTAGTGCGACATGTTTGTAGACGTGTGAGTGGATGAACTACAATGGAGGAGCGTTTTCTGACAAAGTGGACATTTCCTACATTTCCTACACCGTCTTTTTTTTTCTCAAAAGAAATTAAATCTCTAAATCACCAGTAAATCCAGATGTAAGGAGGGATATATTTACTGATATACTTGATTACCATTTGGATTAAAACCTTTTCAACATTTTTATTTGCCATACATATATATGAAACAAAGACCTCTGTGATGTAGTCTCCATTTGTGTTTTCAGTTTTGCCGGTTTTATGGACCTTTGCTCTCCTTTGTCCTGCAAGGAATTATGGATATTATTGTGATCAAATGGTGCTTTGATTCACGTATTTTTCTTTTTCAGCTGAAACCCATTTTTGCATCTCAACTTACCAGTTGAGATTCCCTGATCTAGATGCAGTCCAGTCAGGTTCAGGAAATTATTTCATATGTGACTGAAAATGATAAGTTATGATGATGTCTTCACACTTCACCCAATGAACACGCCTTAAAAGATCCGACATGAACCATTTTGCGCTGAAGTACATTAAAGAACCAGTTTTATATTACTTATACGCAAGTATATGACTTTAACACTTTTACTTTTTACCATGGTGATAGTGTTCTGCCAGTTCTTCTGCCAGCTCGGGTTTGAAGTATCTGTTCCACTGTACCACGTTACACCTGTGTCACTTCACATGGTGGTGCTGTGATTAATTGTTCCTCCATTAGCAACAACAGTTCCTGTAATTTCACCCTCATTCATTCCTCAATTTCCTATCTATTGCTCATCTTTCTGTCTGGCTTTGAACCGCTCACCCGTAACCCCCGCAACCACTCCTCATGAAAGATTTGGAAAAGGATTTGTGGGTCCTGCTGCACGGCAGAGGTCTTGGGTGGGGGGGGGGTCAGCATGTGCCATGCAGGCGGAGGTGAGATAGCATCTCCAGGTAGCAGGACATGGATGGGAGACGGATGGGAGTGAATGTTTGATGTCGGGCACTGTCCTGGAGGAAGCGCAGCAGACCCACAGGCGAGCCCAAATTTTTCGAAGGGCTATTCGGATTCTCTGCCTGCCTCAGAATATGTCAAGGCATGCCTCGGTATCGCGGCATCTCGGGAGCCAGTCAGTGCCTGTGTGTGCTCAGATGGGCATCATCGATAACCTCCCCTCCTCCTTCCCCTCCTCCCCCTCCTCCTCCTCCTCCTTCTCCCTCCCTGACACCGTCCCTGTTTCCATGTGTCTTCAATGTGTGAGAAAGTATGGGTGAGAGAGGGAGGGGTCACCATGCTGTTTCCCCTCAGGAGCGTTTGTCCTGTGCCATCTGGCATCTCATAAGCATGGGCACAGGAGCAGGAGGGGGCCTGTGTGTGTGTGTGTGTTAATATTACAACACTAGGCACCTTGTCTCACTCTCCGCCTCCCTTCTTCTACCTTAAACTGAGTAAAATAGCACTGTTTTTTTTTTCTGAATGGATGACCTCGTCCTTCTTCCTTCCTCTCCAATCCCTTCCTCACGTCCTCACTTTTACTCCTTAAACTCTCGTTTTCCACGTTGTTGTTTTCTTTGTCCCCTCCTCCTCCTCCTCCTCCTCCTCCTCACTTCCGTCTATCTTACCCTTTTCTTTTTTGCTCTCCCCTGCATGTGATGCATGGCAACAGCTCGCCCAGCTGATGAGGGCCAGTTAGAGATATCACCCAACCTTGACACCGGCAGCTGCAGTCCACACACACACACACACACACACACACACACACACACACACACACACACACACACACACACACACACACACACACACACACACACACACACACACACACACACACACACACACACACACACACACACACACACACGGAGGGGGGAAAAAGGATTGGGGGCATTGCGCTATGTAAAATAATCACAATGCATTTACATTCATTGTGCAGTGGATTTGTTGCTATAATAAGGCTGCAGAAATCATGAATATTCACACACACTTTAAGCAATTATGATAATCGGCATTATTCCTAGCCTCACCGCTATCTGTCAGAGGAGGCGGCAGCAGAGGCGAGAAAAGTAGGTTGGAACAGTCGGCAGTTTTACACTCTTGAAATTACATTACATTTCTGTTTTCTCTCCCTCTCTCCCTGCTTTTGTGTCTTCGCCCCTCTGTTCTCCCTCGGTCTGCTTCTTCTCCTCGTGTTTCACTCCTCTTCTTCTTAGCCTTGTTCTGTGCTAAAAGTCCATTGTGCTGTGTGAAGAGGAGGGGTAGGATCCCGTAGTGAGGATGGCCCCTGGGTGCTGCGGAGCTGGCAGCAGTGCCGGTCTAATCTTCCGGGTCAGGCCTGGCGCTTTCATCTTCTCTCACTTGGAGCCCCTTGTGTTTGATGTGAACTTAGCCCAGGAATAACTGTTCCTTTCTTCTCGGCTAACCTGGCCCTGCAGTAGGCGAAAGCACTTTGTTGTTATCCTACGAGCCAAACAATGCTGGAAGGAGTGCAGGAAAACCTTAATGAAAGGCTTTTGATCCACACTGATATTAAAGCGAGAACCTTGAGAAAGAAAAAGGCAAGAGTGGAAACGTGAAGGAGCATCATAAAGAAAGTGCAGAAATCGCAAAAAAAAAAAAAAATCTAAATGCAAATTGCGTCGGAATGGTTAGATCTTCTTTAATTCACATCCTTTCAAATTAATTATTTTAAATTTGCCTGCATTTGTTTCAAGTTTGAGGTAAAACGAATAAAAGGGTGAGCTAATTTATTGCAGAAGTGGAATTTAAATTAGAGCATGAAGCCTTGCAGGGTTTTAGTGATTAATTTTTTCTCAGGACTACAAGCATGCAGAGCAATTTCCCTGCTTCTTACAATTAAAGCCAAGTGTATATCGATTCCACGTGTGCCATACGTTTGTTGTGAGTACGTTTCTTTTCACCAATGACCGTATTAAACTGGACTGTTGCTTTGTTCCCTGGAACCCATGTGGAGGCCTTGGTGCATTTCACTTCATATTGGAGGGCATCTAGATATCTGGGTTTTTTTTCTTTCAAACCAGTTAACAGTTAATGACGTGGAAAAAAAGGCTGAAATAGCTGGTGTTTGTGTCGGACGAGTGGAATCTGAGTAAAAATTAACAGACTTCTTTCAAACTAGTTAACAGTTAATGACATGCAAAAATGTTGGAATAGGTGCTGTTTGAGTAGGATGATTGAAGTTTGAGTAAAAAATTAACAGAACTTTGACTTAAACACTGATGTGTGTTGCCTCTTTACCTCGGAAAGTAAAGCCTTTCTCAATCAGGGCACAAAGGGCCTGATGCACCGAAGGGTTATACGTATAAAAAAGGGCACAGACATGATATGACACACAATAATAACGCACATATTATCTATTTAACCTGTTGATGATTAACTGTCCTGGGAAGAGTTCAAACTAACAGATGAATGCAGAATGCACGGAGGGATTTACTACCTCTGAAAACACTTGTGTTCTTCAAGCTGTATCTGATTTTACTGTTTTAAAATCAAGGTGGACAAAAAAGATTCTTTTGATATATTACAAACTTTTTGACATTTTTTTAATCACAAATTTGGATTTAGTGACGAGTTATTCCATTTTTTTCCACTCATCTTTAATAACTTTCTCCACAAATACAATGCAAGCGAATTAATACAGAAGCCATGCAGATTGTTGTTTTATAGACAGAGTCCAATTCAAAGGGAGTCACACAGAAAACTGGCAGCAACAGGCTCCAATCCGGCCAAACCACCAAGAAAATTGTAGAAACTTCAAAGAAATTGGGGGACAAATTTCTTCAGGATAACACGCTTTTTTTGTGTGAGGGACATTCCACTTTGTTTTGCACCAGAGGGTTTCTTTAAAATTGTCTTTATGTTGATATTGTAGTCATTTCTAGTAGTATTTGTATGGCTTTGTGAAAATATGAAACCTTTTCATCACTTGTACTCTAAGACACAGCAAAGAAAAACTTTAAAGTTCAACTTTTAAACGTATCATGGCACTAGTTTACAGGTTCAGCTCAACATAAAACTGGGCCGAACTGAAATGTTTCCGACACCCGTGATCCAAAGCACACGAGACCCTGATCTGAATCCTCCCGTTTCCTGTTTTTGCCACTTCTAATAATTTTTCTTTCTTAATCACCCACAAAGAGCAAAAGATAAGAGTTATTTGTGTTAACATGCAGTTTAACAGGCTTTGTGCGGGATCTTAGTAATTCACACTCAAAGCCACTTGAAAAAGCACATTTTTATTCATGGATTGAATAATGTATGTCAACAAGGTTTGCTGACCTCTGACAGAAATTCATTCCATTTGTTTATATTTTTAAGATATGAACCATAAAACATCAGTAATTTCTTCAGTTTTACCTTACAGATTTTATGATACATTCCCAGAGCACAATGCAGTTTTTTAAATTTATTTATTTTTTGTAATTTTATAAAACCTTGGATGAAAATTGTCTGCAGACTCGGTCTTCAAAGAGCCCCTCAGGTTTTGTTTTTTTTTCACTTTAGGTCCTTTCTGTGTGCCCTGTAAAAGGTTAAAAGAGGAACCTTTAGATGCTTTGGCGTTATCTGTGGATACTGGTCACAGACCAGGGTTTAAAAAAAAAAAAAAAAATGGTTTGACAGCAGTTTTCATTTACTAAAACATCATCTTTTCAAGCTTGTCTTACTTGAAAGAGTCGAAGCTTTTCAAACCACAATTTGAAAATGAAGTTGAACCCAAAGGGCAAAAAAACAAGCCACAAACAAACCTCTCTTTTAGGAAGGAAGGAAATGCACCTTGGTATTCGACATGCTTGCTGCCATGGTGATAGCCCAAACCTCTGTGCAACAGCAGCACATTAACCCCTCTTGACCCTCTATTCTCACCTGTGATAAAAGAGGAGGAAGAGGAGGAGGAGGTGCCCCCCTTTCCACCGCGCCGCACTTTCGAGTACCCGGGCACCAGCAGGCCCTTGAGAGCCCACAGTCATTAGGAGCGCTTTATTCTTGGAGAGGAAGAGAAAAAGAGAGAAGAGGCAAAAGGAGAGGAGGAAGAGGAGCATTGAGGCTGAAAGATAATGTATGGTCAAGGCTGGAGACTTGTGGGCACTGGATGAAGAGCGGGTCGAGAGAGACGCGACGCTTTCACACAGAAGCAGCGAGCGAGCCAGCTGCTTTTGGGGTTTTGTTTGTCTTTCATTCTAAGTAAAGAAAGGTGGGTGAAAGAGCTGCGGATAATTGGTCCGGGGCAGTGACTCGCACACAGAGCCGTGGACACAGGATATAGTTTCCAACTCTTTGCTTCTCATCTCACCCGTCGGCTCGTTCTGCCTGTGGACGTCGCCGGTTTATGGGAAAATATGACACGGGGTAAAAACAAGCTCTATAAATGCTCACAACTATGAAATACGAATGATACGCAGGTAACGAGCCCATTATTTCATTATAAAGTGACGACACTTTCATATGAAGGAACAAGCGATACGAACACAACACTTCTGTTTTTACTCTCATTTTTCTTTAGCTGAACTCAAACATCTAAAACTTTCTAAATATACACAAAAAGGCTCATTTCTCTGAAATTTGTCTGAAACTGTGTTCGCGAGCGGTTCTCCTTCGCAGAGATAGCCAGCATCAGACGTGTCCACCGTTTGAGTCCAGCTCATGAAAAATGGGGGCAAAAACCAAAAAGAATTGCATTTATATTTTTGTTCAGTCCTGCATCCTTATTTGAACTCCTGCAACAGAATAAATAATGCTTATTAAACATCAGCGATACGCTGTAGCGTCGGTTTTCAAAAGTGTGCTGCAGAAAGAAAAAAAAAACTCAGTGGGGGGATTCGGGGCAAAGTCTTTTCTGTGAATGACTTTTTTGATGAAAAAGAAATGAGCAGAGGGTCAAACTGCTGGTCAAACTATTTTAATAAATGACACTATATTTTTCACACTACACGTCCTTCTGCTTTAGCAGTGAGGCAGTTTTAGATTGAAACTCAAATCAATATAAGCAACAGCCACCAAAAATGCAGTAAATTCCAGTGATTCCAACCTTCCTCTTGAGAGACCCACATTTGACCTTTCTTGATTTAGGCGACCTTCAACACATTGCTAAAAAATAATAAACACACCTCATAACGGACCACATGTGAGACAGTTTCTCTGTAATATTCTTTACCGTTGACGTCCTTTCCTCTGAGGATGAACTATTTGAGTTTCTGGGTGTTTGGTGGTCTGGTGCCGCCTCGGTATGAAGTTAAAAACTTTCATTCTCCAGTTTTTCACCATAACAGATGCATTCAGCTCTGATTGTTTTTATGAAGCTATATTCTATGCGACTCCCTTGGCGCTCCTTCTTTTTCATTTGGACGGATTTCCGAACTTGCCCCCAAAAATTAACGGTCCCCATTTGTAATCTGAAACATAAATATTGATTAGTCGACATTTATCTCAAACAAATGACTAAGTTCAAAAAAACGTATAATAGCCCTTAAAATCAAGAAGGCTTCGTGACCCTCCCTGGGGAGGTTGTGGTCACTGTTTTCGAAAAATATTCACTGAAAAGGAGATGAGGTAAAGAAATCAAACAGTTAATCCACACTAATAAAGCAGCCTGATTCCTTACTTCTTTGGTTGTTTGACTTATTTGAAAAGTGTATCATTTAATTCAACATGATGTCCAATCAAGAACTACTTTCTTCAAAAACAAAAACAAAAACAAAAACATGATGAATGATGAGCTTATAACACATTACATCCACCTCTTATAATCATTTATGGACCTCACTATAAGATATGATATATAATAAAATCATGAACATTTAAAACCTGTTTTAAAAAAGCATTTAATTCTAAATGAATGTGCTCATAATAGCGCGTCATATTCAGTGTAATCGCAATCATTCCTCACCCGGGGTGTCCAAACTCTGAATGGACGCGAAGAAAGAAAATGAAAGTACGGAGAATGCATGTATGATGTGAACATTACCTCTCCTGTCTCCGCATATGCACAAAGCATTTAACCCGCACATGAGAGGGTAGCGTGCAGCGACACTCTCGCCGCAGAAAAGCCTGGCTGCCTGCTATTGACGAGCGGCGATCGGGGGGTAACCTTAACTTTCACTGGGAGCTAATCCCTCTGATAATCAATAATAAAGACGGGCTTTCATCTCAGCTGGGGTCCCGATAAAGTTGAGGGGCCATGAATGATTGAATTGTGCGAATATGTTCCATGAGACCCTGAGAAGTAATGGAATAAGAAAATAAGAAGTGCTGCTCCCCAAAAATAACTGGGTAAAGCTTATGCACATCTGATGATATGATGAAAATAAATGAATAATGCATTGGCTATCAATGAGGGAGCAGAAGACGCATCGCTTCAGGCGATGGTTAAGCCTCTATTCATGAAGAGGAGACAGACACAAAGGCCGGTGGACTGTGGGAGTCCACCATCGGGGAGGCAGGAATGAGGACACACAGTTTAAGAGGAAAAGTGCTTATTTCCTCCCGTGTTTCTGAGTCGGTCATATTTCTAATAATTAGATTTGTTTGTTTACATCTGGATTAGGCAGGATGTGGGAGTGAAGCTGCCGGATTACGGAGGCAAACACATGCTTACGCTGCCCCTCTATTGTTACTCTCATCTCTTATTGACAATTTTAAAATGCTCCCTTCACCTCAGCTGGCGAATTTGATTATTTTGTCCGATCACTGATATGCGACGGAAAGATCAGCTTAAATCTCACATGTGAGTCGACTGCTTGTATATTCAAAAACCAAACGATTTCCCTCTATCTCTGAGGATGCACGTACACACGGTGCAGCATCTGTTCACTGAGGCGCACACACGTACTAAACCGAAGGCCAACGTGAAAGCTGGGCAGATTAAAACGGGAGACAGGAAAATGACTGTGCCTTGATACATGCAGAGAAGCTAGAATAGGGGGCTCCGTCCTGCTCCCTCCTTTTGAGCAGCATTTGAGCCGTCTGCGAATAAAGATGTCTGGGCCTGTCGGGTATTGATTGAGTATTGGGGGGAACAAAGAGTTAATCCCAGCGAAGGCCCATGGTGAGTGTTCTCTTAATAAAGTTGGAAATTTCTTCTTTTATCTGCGCCTCACTTCACTTCATATTGTGGTCATATTTTACCCTGAAAGATGAATACCCAGCTCTGCTGACTGTGTGACCCAAGGCTGGTTTGCAATTTACAACAGGAGCCCGTTTATCTGCCCGTCAGATGGTCAGTCTGGTTTATTGTTGGAATGTGAACAATGCATCGAGGAGTAAGCTCCGGATTTCAGATACAAGCTCCGGCACTGACTTGATGGAACAGTTTGAACAAAGCATCAAACTGCATTTATCGAACAACACGAGCAAAGTAGACTACTTTCTGACAGATAGATCTTATTACCATCTCTATTGTCGCATCCTCACATTGATGTTTATCTGTCCCAACCAGCAGCGCTGTTAACAAAATCACTATATTCCACACAATCCTAATGGAGATCTCCTTTTAGGAAATGTTTAAGCATCTTAAGCCCTGTCTTCCCCAACAAACAGTTCAAGGAAACAAACGCATTGTTTTTGTGTTTTTGTTTCAGATAAGTTTCATGTTTACACAGAAGCATTTTCAAACGATGTTCATTTACACAAAAATAACGCTTAAAATGATGTAGTTATCATGTTGGGCCACTAGAGAGTGCAAGAAGAAGAAGAAGAAGAAGAAGAAGAAGAAGAAGAAGAAGAAGAAGAAGAAGAAGAAGAAGAAGAAGAAGAAGAAGAAGAAGAAGAAGAAGAAGAAGAAGAAGAAGAAGAAGAAGAAGAAGAAGAAGAAGAAGAAGAAGAGGAAGACTTAGTGGATACAATATTCATGTTTGCTCTGGCCTTTCCCCCTTTTTCTCTGTAACTAATGCTATTTTCAGCTTGTGAGGTTCGTTTTTATACAACATGGTTGTGATATAGTTAAACACAGTCAAATAAATGTAAAGAAAAAGCGAGTGAAAAAACTGAGATTACATTTTAAAGCTGTGTTCAAGCTAGGAAAGCTATTAGAGACAGGAAAAGATAGAGGTTCAAAGTGAAACAGCGGAGGCCGAGATACACAAGACTTTCATCCATATGTTATTGCATTTCCCACTGTGCGAATCAGCTTCATCTTTTGTTTGATTTTTTTTTTTTTTTTTGGGGGGGGGGGCTGAATTTTAAATGCTTTTTATTTACTTTTTTCTCCACTGCCTTCCTGTGATACATTTTAGTCTCCGAGCTCAACCTGGGATAACCCCAATGATGTCAATGCTTCAGAGAGCCGCAATAAAAATTAAACATCTGTTTTCACAAGCTGAGTAGTCCTCCTCGTGATGAGTGAATAAAACGCCATGTGGAAATTTGGTGAAGTGTCCGTTTACCTGCAGTAAAGTGCTATCGTGTGATTTAGGATATCATTGTAGGACGTTGTGTTTTTACACGCAGATCCAGTTTGGTGTAATAAAGCTAAAAACACTACGTAAAATAAACAAAAAAGAAAAATCACCTGATTTATGGAGCATACAGTTGAATAAACAGATCACACGTGTCATTTTCCACTTCATGATGTGACCGTTTTAATTTGCGGTGACCTTTTTTCATTTATATGACTAATTTGTGGTGCCATACAGAAAAAATGTCAACGTTTTCACACCACTTTATGCTTTGTGCTTTGGCGAAGAATGCGGCGAGGCCTGCGGGCCAAGGCTTGAACCTGTGTCTGTTTCTTGTCAAGTCTTATATCTTTGTAGTGAGGGTCTGGGGCACCCTGGCATTTCTCTTCTCGGGGGGGTTTGTTTACATGGCTGAAGGACTCTGCTCAGTCTCATCAGCTCACGGCGAGAAGACACGCGGCTCCATTACACACGGACTGGACGAACATAGAATTTGACACCTTTTTTCAGATTATTTAAATTCAATTTAGACAAAACTTGAAAGCGGCGATTTCAGTCCGATAAGAGATGGACGACATTGCAGCGGCGTGCTGCTGGAGATGTTTTGACATGTCATTACAGGGCTCCTGATGGAAAGGTCACTGACATACAGTGACCATTCCACCACTGTTGCAATGCGTTACTTCACCCAGGCTCCACTCAAGTCATCTGGACCAATGACACAGCTCCTGCTCGGGCCCCAATGTCACACATGTCCCAACCATTTTACTTCAAACTTGTCCCTCTCTACTCAGTCCCCCCCCCTTCGTTCCCTCCTCCCTTTCATGCATAGCCTCTCCGTCCCTTTCAACATCCACCCTGCTCCTCCGACCCCCGTTTCTTACTTATCTCACCCTCACGCCTCTGTTTGTCTGTTTTTCTGCTTGCATGTTTGCTTATAACGCTTTGCATCATAATGTTTTGGTGCACTTGTGTCCAGCTCACTCCCCCCCCCCCCACCACCACCACCACCACCAACTCCCGTCTCTCCCTCGTGCTTTGTCCCTGTGCAACATATGCTTAGACTGGCATCTCATCTCCAGACCGCTGCGGGTCCTGTCCGCTTCATGTCGCGTGAGGATGGACGTTTGATGGGTCCTCCAGGCTTCTCTCTTTGTCACCAGCGCTTAGTCTCAACGCCGCCGCACACCCGCCACTAATACCATCCGTACAGCTGGCACACTGGCCGCGGCGGTGCGTTCATGCCGTTTCACAAATACGTGTACGAATTTCCTCACGTGCATAAGCAGCAGCTTTGTGCGACGGCAGGTTTCTGAAATAAGGTAAAAACACATTTCTTCATGCGTGCTTTGCCTTCTCATCCCACGCTGATCTCACCTATCCCTCGCTTGTCTCTCTGACCAGAGCATGTAGGTTTCCTTTGGACACAATAGTAGTTTTGTCTTGAGGTTGTGCTCTGACAGTCCTCGCAGACTGATCCCCTCCAATATGTTAATTGGGTTGACAACCGATGAAGCCGTATTGGAAATTAAGAGTCCCTTTGTCCTATTTTGCTTAACAGCCTTTCAGACCTGCTATCTGAGGCTAAGCTATCCCACAGATTAGGTGGTTCATCTGTCAGGCCACAAAAGCATTAGAATATTTCCCACATATGTTATGCCACATATTCCCCGTCACCATGTCCACCGATTTGTATGAATGCGTGACAAAGACATTCGCGTGAAGGGTCTGGGTACTGGTGAGCATGTGAGCTATGATTAAAAAGCCACGAGAACCGTGATTGTTTTCAGCAGATCATTTGAGCAAACTGTCCCCATGTCCTCGTTTTCCATTCATGACGTTGCTTTAATGTATTGCATTCGAGTATAAATCAGCTGCAATACTGGAGAGCAAAATGCACAGTGAACTTCGGTGTCGTCACTTCATCCCTCTGACGAATCCCTGCGATACTAATCTGCCCACCTAGTCCAGCGCTTCTACTGTCCAAGCTGCTTTTCTCCTTCTTTCCTCTTTAAGCCTTACAGTAGGCTTTGCTCACACCCCTTTCTCTCCGAGACTTAGTGTGGCACGAATGGACTTCAGTCGATTCTCATTCTGTGCTCTACTTTCGAACCGACAAATTAAGGATTCTGTGTTTTGGGGGCAAATCAACTTTCCTTTGGACGCAGTGAAATGGCTCATCATCTCAGGATCAGCTGGCACAAAGAGCAGGCCGTTTTTAGTAAGCTGATCATTGACTGCCAGGAAAAAGACAATCATAGCGCAAAGACTCTTTGAATGTGATTCAAATTGTGACTCTCAGTCTGGTTTTCATCTCAATAAAAAACCCTTACATAGCAGTCAGGCTGTAGATGAGTAGGGAAAGAGTGTGTAGTAAAACAGAAATATTACACTGCTCAGTGTTGAACTTTGTCCAGTCCTGTAATGTCTGTAAATGTGTCTCATAGGTAAGGGGATCACAGCCGTGGCACAATAAAACACCTCAGTTCATCTGACATGAGGAGGCTTTGCAGCGGCGAGCACCTCGCGCTCACTCTCAAGCAAAACAGAGACATGTCAGCGCTTTGGAGACTTTTTGAAAGGCTCCAGTCTGAACAAATGGTTAATGGTGAAGGCGAGCTTCACCAGGTGAGCCACTTCCAGTGGCGGTGCATAACTCTTGGTCAAAGCTAACAGTTACGTCAGTAGAGGCTTAAAACTTGTGCCAATAGCAACAAATGTGGCAGCCCGAAAGACGAACCATGTAGTAATATACATGTAACTGATGGAGCAGTGGAGAGCACTAGTGGGGAGGAGCTCTGTGCTATTTGCATGTTTTCACTATATTTGGATTTCCAACAGTTCTTCGATTTCCCACCACAATCTCGTCTACCGCTATCGTAAATCTGTGAGTTCAAATTGGCTGTAGAGGTAAACGTGTGTGTGTGTGATTGCCTGTCTCTCTGTGTTCGCTCTGTGACGGACGGGCAACCTCTCCAGGGTGTACGCTGCATTTCCACCTGAGATGGGCAGGATAGGCTGCAGCCGCCCTGCGACCCCAGTCTGGATAAATAGGCTACAGAAGATGGATGGAATGTAAATTTCAGTGCTGTAGTACTCCCATCACACATTAGTCAGTCACTTTCACACCAGAGTGCCATGCAAAGCGTTCACTCTACAGTGAGAGCAACTTTCGAGTTCAGATTCATGCCCAAGGACACGTTAGTAACTCGATTGATGAAGGCAGGATTTAAACATTCAATTGAGATTTGAGGAAAACCGATCCAAATTCCTGAAACTCAGCCTCTGTGGATAATATAATAATGTCTTTGAATTTAACATTAGAATGCATAAAATTCAATCAGAAATCAATCATCATATGACGGGTTACAAAAAACAGACTTAATAAGAATCAATCTATAAAACCGCATGTCTGCAAACATGGCACATTTACATTTCAGCCCGCTGCTTATCATTCAGTGTCAATGTGAAGTTGTCTTATTGTTATTCTGAGGTCAAAACATTTGCTGGAGGTCGCCGCTGTTGACTCCATTACTGCAACTAATATATGCCCGCGCCTTTCATCTTGAGGTCGGCTAATTGCTAATGGCTAATCAACAATTCGCAGCTGCTCTTTGACACGATTCTGACACATGCAAAGGATACCAGGAAACTTTTTCAGCATGTTGCCTCACTGTAAAAGAAGGAAAAGCAAAAGTGTATGTAAAAAAAAAAAAAAAGGGGAGGGGGGGTAGAAATTCATAAAGTGGATGCAACAGGCGGCGCATTGAAAGAAGGAGCGGAAATTATTAGGTGCCCTAGATTTAAAAAAAAAAAAAAAATTATCTGCTGTTTTTGGCATTAAATAAAATAAGCATAGTGGTGGTGGAAGTGGCCCCATTCTGGTAAGTTCTTCGATGTAGGGCAATTGAACAAAGTGCGTTTGAATTGAAATCAGGTCGTTCCTGGGGGCCACTCGTAATGAACTCGGCGTAGAGGAGGGAAGCGCAGGGGAGGAGAGAGAGGAGGTGGGCCGAGAGCAGCAGCTGAGCTGACCTTAGTTGTAAAGCCACAGCGGTGGAGCATGTGCTTAAACTTGGCTACACTAACCCTTTCCAGCCACAGCCTTGCAAAGTGCTGTAAGTAATGACTATAAGTGATGATCCTCACTGAAGGTGGCAAGTGAACAGAGCTTTAAGAGCCATGTTGAAAGGAGGGCTGTCATTGTGACATTTTCTGGGCTTCTGAATTACAGAGAGAGCAGGTGGACTGGAAAATGTCACCTATTAAATATACAGAAATTCACACGTTTATGATCGTCTGCCACACTTGTTTTGGACTGCGATAGTTTTTGAAGTTGGGATCCAGCAATGCAGTGGGTTTTGAAGTTGGAATAATCTGACCCAGTATGTTAAAATAACCTCATAAACAATCACGTGAGCAAAGCCTGGAATATGCATTAACAACTATATCGCTACAATACATCGGGTTCAAGATTGATCGTGATTTTGACCAGTATCCCTCATCTCAATCCCCTGTGCATACATAACTGCCTCATCTGCTCTTCTCTCCCTTCTCCTCTGCCTGTCCGGGGGCCTAATTTAGCCTTAGTAGGCTCTCCTGGTGCCTAAGAGAATTCTCCTTTATGCAAGCCAGGTAAAATAAGAGCGCGGCACGGATGAGGCCCCTCTCCATCATGGTGGATGGGGGGAGTCACGGGTGACACCCCCTGATCAGGTGTGCATGCGTAATGGTCGTCCCAAAATAATCACTGCTTTGAATAATTTCCCCCGCTCTGTCTCTCGCCCCATGATTCTTGCTGCTTCGACTCGTTTTGTGGCGGGCATCCCATAAATCCTTGCGGTAAATGTAAATCAGTGGGCCGGGTGCATCTGACAGATGGGGGCTGCGAGGAGTCCTGGGAGATCTCTCCTCTCACCTTTCCCTTCAGCTGGAATGGATGAATCACTGGCCGGCTAGCTAAATAGCATTAGTGTGTCGCTCACTTGTAAAAAGAGTGAGATAGGGAGCCAAGATGTGAGGCAATACAGTGGAATTGCACATGAGGGTCATTTTGATTAAGAGTGATGTTCGGAAGACGTGCGCGCCACGGCGACCGAGAGAGGACCAGCAAACAGAAAATCTCCCTATCTTTGTTGTTGTTGTTATGATTGGGAAATGAGGTTGTGCAGGTGGAGGAGACGCAGGCTCGCAAGATCTTGGAGCTGTCAGCTCCTTGGAGGATTGGAGATCTGAGAGGTGGAGGGGAGGAATGAGGGGGAGGCGGGGTGGGGAGGGGGAGGGCCTTCCTTGGTCCCCTTGGCTGTCTGTGGAGCAGAACCCATCTCTCATTAAGGGAGAGTGCCGAGGAGACACTTGAAAGTGACATTCACCCCCCCCACCCCCATTTTAGAGATGCTATGCATGACGGCCACTGCCACTCAGCCAGCAGGGTCACCTCTCTCCCTCTCTGTCTCTCTGCCTCGCTCTTCCTTTGCCTCGGGGAGAATATCAATGCCATAGTGCTTTTGGCAGATATACATACAGCACCTACACCTTTCATTGAAATCCATCAATTAGGGACCCCTCGCAGGGCGGAAGACGACAACAATTGCAACAAAGCAAGATAAGGACGCAGGAGCGGAAGAAAAGATGGACACTTCTTATTAGAGATGAAGGGAGGAGGGTGGGGTCTGATAATATGCAAAGAGATGAAAAGATGTGAGTTCCTGATGTGGGGATGAAAAAAGGAGAAGAGGAATCAAAGGCTACAGCTCGCTGTGGGGTCAGGGGCGGGAAGCTGGATCATCTCTGCTGTGGCAGGGTGTCGATTCTTCGCCCCTAGTTCCAACCTCGGGCCTCGACTCCTCCGCTCATATCCATCGCTTTAATCTTGGAAAGCTCCACCTAACAAGCTACACAGTTCATTGAGTCTAGGAACAATGGGTGTCTCTGTACTCCATTGTCCCTCCATGATCATCCGGAGTTGCTCTGTATGGTTATGATCAATGCTTTGTTCCATTATCACCATGTGTTTTCAAGCTTTCATTCCCATTCTGTAATTACCTGACAAAGCATGATTGCGGTTCCTTTAAAAAGAACATTTCCTGTTGACTTCCCGGGCCAGTCGCTTGTCTATCCAGCAGTCATGTTAATCGCCAACGGCTGCTTGGACCTTTGTTTTTTGGGCCTCGGTGCTTTAACTAACCTGCACTGTTTTAAGAATTGAAAACACTCCAGAATGGAATGATGTTATACTGTGCCAACTCATAACCAGCTACAAATCCTGACGAAACTAGACAGTCATGAAGGCAGTGTAAATGGCTGCTGACATGTGTGTTCACAAGACACCAGAGTCCTGTTAGTAATTTATCATGGACTCTTTTCAATCAGCATCTGTTTGTCACTTGGGTTATTTTGAATGAATCTTAAACACGGTTGGGTTGGCGGGGAGACCTCAGCTATCAGTGCTGATGAAAGGGCAAATGGTGAGCAAATGTCCAAATGTGTCCAATTCTGGACACCAGTGCCAGAACATGTCAGTAAATCATCCCACGATGGTCTGCAGTCATGCCGACTGTAATTATGATGCTTAAGCTAAATAGTATGCATTTGATATGGCCAAGACAACACAAATGGTTTAACATCCATTACATAGATATGCTTGTATAAGCATAATCACATTACCAATGTCCAATGCTGTTCAATCAGAAGTGTTCATTATTAGTTCTTTGCATTCGCTTGTCATATTAACTATAAATTTGTACTTTCTGAATGAAACACAAATCTCTTCTTTTAGATTACACTTAGAGCAGATGCAAAGTGCATATTCCTGGCTATTTTCTCTTTAGTGCAGTCTTCCTCACACTGGCTGAGGGGGAGAATAGCTAGTGCCCATGTGAAGGATAATTTGTACCTTCTCAATGAATGAGGAGGACAGGCAAATTACTGGCTGAATAAGGACTGCCTGTGGATCCCACTGTCAGAAAGGGAGAGGAGGGCAGAGAAGGAGAGTGTAATTATCAACTAGCAAAGTGCATTCATATCCTATCACAAAAGGATTGGGATGTGGGTGGAAGAGAGAAACAGAGCAAGAGAGAGTGAAGGAGGTTGAAAAATGGAGAGAGATATGGAGAGGGGGAGGGACAAGGAGTGAAGGACTCCTGGCCAAATGGATGCAAGGCCGTAAACAGGGTTAAAAACAGCCTTCTATGGTCTGGTTCCATGAATGCAGACACATTAAGACCTTTTAGCCCAGCGCACAAGCACCTCTTTGGAGTTAAAGACGAGAGGAGCCAGGCAAGGAGATGGAAGAAGATGAGGAGAGGCAGGCAGGCAGCAGAGGGCTAGAGAAAGGTGGTGGGTTGTGGGCTTACAATCAAAAGCACCCATTTGTAATTTGAATAGACCCAGATACGTTAGAAGGATGGCGGGTTAGGGGGATTATTTTTTTTTTTTTCCAAGCCGTCTTTTTCTTTTTGGGAGCTGACATCACAGAACAAAGCTAGTCTATTAGTGACCCTGGACGTTATTGACAAGCCTGCCATTACCCATACTTCCCGGGGTCTGTGGGGTCAGGGGTCACAGACGGAAGGCTTGAGGGGGGCTGGTGCAGGATCTGGAGAACACATTTAGAGAGCAGGGACACCTGTAGGGTCGCATCCAGTTCAGAACGTGACCGTGAACAACAGTAAAACCTTTTGAGAGGCAGTGGACAATGGAGGCCTGGTCTCCAACAATTCCTCCACCCGCTTCCCACTCCCACAGCTTTCTTCACTCCACATGGCTCCGTAACGACGCAGGCACTGGCCTGAGAGATACAGAATCTGGGCCAGCCCGCAATACTGTTGCGTTTGCTTGTGTGTTTGCGCGTGCAGCAGCTTGTTAAGAAGGTCAGGGGTTTGAAAATTGGTATAAAGTTTGATAAAACGGCAGGAAATAAAAACCCTAAGAAATGTCAGTTTGTGTTGAGGCAGACCGGGGTGACTGTCTGGTCACAGATAATCCCGAAAAACACTTTCATTCACTCTGATTTTCACACAGTCAATCACGGCATAATGCGGGGCCGTCGTCAATCACGCCCGTCGGAGTACACGGCGGAGGATGGAACCAGATGCTCGACACAAACATACATTTCCACAGCGCGGCCGACAGGCGGGCAGGGTTCAGACTACTGAGGGCTAAGTGATAGCAGCATGTATTTGATATATGTGACACTGCAAATGGAGGGCATCGCTGCTGTTTGCTGGCACAGCATGGCAGCGTGTGGTGCACCGCAGGCGACTGGCACACCAGCCAAGCTTGGCGTATGCCCGCTCCGAATAAGGAAATTAATCCCCAGTCGGTTTGCTCTGTAAGTCACTGTGTGTTTATGCACGCACGTCCTCTGTAACATTCGTGAAACACGTGTGAGTAAAAATGCTGCTCTATGTCATTCATATCTGTCAAATTATATCGATGCATCATTTCAATGCAAGCGTCAACATCTTGTTCCTGTAGTGTTCGTCGCGTGTGTGTGTGTGTGTGTCGAGTGCACATGTGCTGTGTTTGTGCTCTCGGGCAGCCAGGTCTGCGGTGGTGGCACAGCAATCAGGTGTTGCTGCATATGTTCCTGGTGTCAGCTCCCTGTTTTCCCCAGCGGGCAGGCCAACTTATTGCCAGCCTCATAATAGGAGGGCTGGGCAGAGGCCGTGACTACCACTTGGCACGCAGCACTGCCAATATGGCTGGCTTTTTGTTCCACCTCCCTCTGAAACTTAACCACTTCTGTGCTAAGATTGATTGCTATGAATTTGCATAGCATCGTTACTGTGGCATGTGTTACCACAGTTGTCGGAAATGTCCATCTTTATTGTACTATTAATCACCGGACCACACAGTGAGCTTCGGAGAGATAGCGCTTGTCGTACAGTCGCACCGCACTGGCAGGAAACACATCTGGGAAAAATTCAAAAACAGCACGACATTAAAATAATATTATAAAGAAAATAAAAGAAATATTAAAAAATGTCTATGTATGGTGAATACATGAAGAGTTTTCATAATAAATGAAAAGTGTCACCAAGCTAATAATTGCATGTATACCAATTAGCCTTTGGTTTTTGGTATTTGTAGCTGCTACTATGAACGTTGTTCCAAAATTGGGGTCTGGGTGACTATATAAATAAAGAACCACAATAAGAGGTTTGTTAGACTCTAAATGGGAAGCTTTGTATACAAGCTGCTGCTTCTGTATTTGTAAAAGCTGCACCGGTGCTTTCCTTAACTGTAATGTTTTGGTAGATCAAAGTTTGGAAAAGGGTTCTGCAGGATATCTTAGTGGTAATATTTAAAGGACCTCAAGGACAAAATGAGAACCACAGAGTGATTCTATGCAGTAATAAACTGAACATTTAGAAACACAAATACTGCTTATGAGTCACTATGATAATAATTTTTTTTTTAAAAAGGTGCCTTTCTTAAAGCTGAAAACAGACACTCGGAGCACATTTTCCTAGTTAACTTCATCATGGCCCTTTGATGTGTGATGTCGAGGTTTCACACAAACAGAAAAGTCAAAATTCTGATCCAGCACACCGAAGAACACTGAAATACACAGAGGAACCACACAATTTTCCACATCATAGCTCTGAGAAAGTTTTACAGGACAGCTGTAGTTGAGAATATGAGCGTTTTGCATGTGAAACATGTGCACGAGTGTGCGGACACACATTTTGGCAGAGGCAAATTTCAGATTGTTTACATCACTTACAGAGTAAACACATGCAGGGGACTGTCAATAGGCGCACATTGTAGTGGCAAAAACAATCGTATGCCTCTGCACACACGAACAATAGATGTATGCATGTGAATGTGTGCATACAGTGACATGCTTCAGCCAAGCGCCATATGGATGGAAGCTCCTTTTTGCTCCTGTTTTTTTTTTTTTTTTGCTGGATTTTGTTCCCGTTGTGAGCTGTGTCCGAGATATTCCACAGCCCTGGGGCCTTGCCTTTGACAAGGAGAGCACAATGTTTATTTTTCCCTGCTGGTTGCATGCAGGCACAAACGCACGCACGCACGCACACAATCAAGTGAATGACTTACCCAAATGGATATTTCACAGTTTTTAGCAAACAAGAAGGTAAATCTAAAACTTTCTGCGTGTGCGCACGCGCACACACGCACGCTCGTATGCCGTTCGTGGTCTGGCCAGAGCAGCAGGGTCAGCAGCGGGGCAGCCTGTACCACTGCACATCTCTGTTATTCATCCATGTCATTCAGGCCAGGATCACGAGGGAGGGGTGGAGTAGTGGATGGAAAGGAAGGAGAGGATTGCATGGCTTACATTCAACCCCCATGCTGTTGCCCTCCACTCACCCATCGCCTCCAGCGGAGGCCACCCCTCCCTCTTTCTCGAACAAATACACTCCTTCCCTCCGCTCCCAGCTCGACACCCCCCCCCCCCCCCCCCCCCCCCCCCCCCCCCCACCCTCAGTCCCTGCTCCTCCAGCATGGGTCAGTGCTAAAGAGGACACATGGCAAAGGACAGACAGACCCAAGGCTGCCTGGACCCCATCAGACCTGACCACAGCCAGGAGGAGGGAGAGAGAGTGGGAGAGCGACACAAGAGCTCCAATGTGTGCTTGTGAGCAACTGTGGGTTTCCTGAATTTGATTTGTTTCCATTCACTTTTAAAGAATTTGACTTAGCAGCATCCAAGATTGTGAAAGTTTGTGAGCGGATTGAACAGATTGTAAGCGGGATGGGGGGTGGCGGCGTAAAAGCAAATATTTGATATATTTCAGACAATACATTTGTTGAAAATCACAAGGGTTTTAAATAAAATTCATTCCCTCTCATAATATGTACAGAGTGTGATGAAGTCCGCCAACAGAACAAAGTAATTACTTCCACTGATAAGGCAAACATATCTGCTGTGCCACTTGTACTAATTGTTGTGGAAAGCAGACACACGCACACACACACACACACACACACACACACACACACACACACACACACACACACACACACACACACACACACACACACACACACATACACACACAGTCTCTGGAGTGTGAAGATGAGCGCGTCATTAGGGGAGGCTCACATGCATTTCAGAGGAGTGCCACTAATCCAGCATGAAATTCAATTTAAAACTTGGAGCGAGTCTCATTCGCCTGCTTTGATTCAGCGCCAGATACCAACAGAAAGAGGCAGAGCCGCGGCGACCGAGCCCAGCGCACGTTGGGGTGTCAACAATTGTATACACACAAATATATCAAGGAAACAATTTTTTTTAAAAACGCAGCATTGTGTTGTTTATCTTCTATTTTGGTTGCGTTGTACTACACAGATGCTGATGTTAGTTTGAGGCTGCTGTCGTTAAAAACCCATATGGATGAATGTATAACAGCAGTCATTGATAAAGGCGGCAAGTACTGTTAAACCTTTTTCTAAAACAGCAGAACAACCTTGACTACCTTCCTGCGCTGAATGGCATCAGATCATCACTTAACAATAACAAGCACATTGAAGCTTCACTTTTCATGGTTGCCAAGGCGTTACTTTGCAAGATAAAATTGCTGTTTGAAAAAAAAAAAAAAAAAAAAAAAAAACAATGGGTGAAAAATGACCTGTCAGTCAGCAGCCCCCTCCAACAATGCTGCTGTTGGCCCCGCCACTCTTTATGCTCAGGCAGAGAACGGGGCCCCCTTCTATCCCAGAGACTGGGGTTAAAGGTCAGCATGGACCTCTGGACATACCCTATGATAATACCCCGGGCTGTGTCATGTGTGTGTGTGCGTGTGTGTGTGTGTGTGTAAGGGGAGATTTCTATACGAGACAGAGAGAAAAACAGACTGAATGATGAGAGACGAGAAGTAAAAAGCTTGCATTTAGGAAGGACTGGAAGGCACAGATCATGGGATCAGCGTGCAGGTCATCTGTTTTGAAATCCATTTACACGATTCATGCCCTGGGTTGTCAAGTCCATGGTGCTCTCCTCCCGTCGTCCCAGGACACCCCCCCCCCCCCCCCCCCCCCCTACACCCGAAACCTCACAGTATTTTCTTTCTCCACTGCCGCCTTGCCTGGCTTTCCATAATTAAAGAGGGCATTTTGACTGGGAGCTACAAGAAAATGGCTGCCACATTTGGTGGAAAGTGCAAAAAAAAAAAAAAAAAAAAAAGTATGAATGAATGCAGAGGAGCTGGATCCCACAGGGCTGAAGATGCAACCTCATCATTATCTATGAAATGCTGCCCACATCTTGTCACCAACAGAACTGTGTGTGTTCGTGTCTCCGCTGTATGTAGAGATAAGAATGCATATTGTGCTTATTGAAGTAGTAGAAACCATTTCTCCCCGACTCCGACACTAATATACGCACATTCGGATTTACACTGACAAAGCGAAATGGCAATGTACAAATTGTTTGCTTTGTTTGTTAAATCAACTACCCCTGCTCTTTAGACCAGGGGTGTCCAACATAAGGCCCGTGGGCCAAAGCCAGCCCACAGGTGGCTCTAATGCGACCAACAAACCACAAAGCAAATTGTGAAAAGCTTGAAAGAAAACGTCTTTTTTTTTTTTCAAACACAATTTCCAAGGAGAAGGGGACACAACACACGAGTATCAGCCTCAAAGCCATGCTGCCAGGGTGAGTTTGTGAAAACATGCATAATGCAACCATTTGACATTTCACTATATTTAGCACCAGGAGGTTTCATTCAAATTGACTTGATGTTGAGATTGCAGTTATTTTTGGTACTAATTGTTTGGCTTTGATAAAACAAGCATTTTCATCATGTTTACTCTTCACCACAACACCAAACTCTTCAAATGTATCATGGCGCTATTTCACCCACTCGAGATCAGACTGAGCTGAATGTGGCTCCGGAATTAAAATGTGTTTGACACCTCTGGTTTCGGGCCGGTTTACACGTAGTGAAAACGGTGATATTGCAATGAGTTTGGGCCTTTCGTTTACACATAAACAAAGCGACAAGTCACCGAAAACGATATAATTGAAAACTGGCCACTGTGATGAAAATGGATGCTGTTAAAGCAGTTGTTAAATTTGTGCATTTACAATCAGAAATTCAGTTTTTTATGCTTCTCGCCATACTGCCACCTATTGGTTTGGCATGCTCATAGTGGCTCTAAACCAGGTTTTTATGTAGATTTGTGTAAATGCAAATTCATTTTTTTTTAATTATCTGGTGTGAACAAAGCTGTTGTGTGCGTGATTGGATGTATTCATGAATGTACGGATATTTGTCTGTTTTGCTTTAATATGTGTTATTATGGCTTCATTAAACTCTAAATTAGACAACATTCAATTCAATTTCAGTGTTTTCCTCGCCTGGACATATACAAAGTCAACCATTCACAGAGAAACAAACAAATAAAAAAAATGTTAATTTTGGAAAAGTGTCCATGTTTCTGCATTGTTAATGAGAAAGTCTAAATGTCCTAGTAGCCTAGACAGAGGACATCATGTCAAACTGGAATCTGAAAGGTGTGGAGCCACAAAAGGAAGATCTTTCTTTACAACACCAAACTTTTTCTGATGAATTCCCACTCGCGCCTCAGTAATTACAAAGGTTTTAATGTCAGACCCATAAAACAACACAAAGGTTGCGACAAATCACACATTGTATTCTTTCTCTTGGCCTGAATGCCGGGCTGTGTCTTCGCTCTGCCTGAAGAGGTGATGCTGAACAATGGCCACACTAATAAATAAAAAAAAAGCAGACGATCAACCGTCACTGCTGCGCCTTGGTCCCTCGTCACATGACCCACATGCCGGACGGCATGTCACAGCCAGCGTGGCCTCATTTGCATAAGACAATCACCCCTTTTCGGACGCAGGGCACAAATGTTGTCTAGACGACATGCATCAGACGGGTGAACCCCCAACACGCACAAACACATATATATACATGCCTTCATTCACACACACGCACACACACACACACCCGTCAAACACACACCCCACACAGACACATGCATAAACACCTATATCCGTATTTATGTGCATCTATTCATACTCAGAGACACACACACGTCACTTCAAACGGCCCAGACGGAGCCTCCAGCCACAGTCGGGGTATAAATCACCTTCAGGTCTGCTTGGGCTGGATTCCCATGCTGTGTTGTGATGGTGTGGTGGATCAGGCCTGAGAAAGTATTAAACACATCACACACATGCAAATCCTCACTGATGGAATGACAGGATGGCCCTGCTAGTCATTTGGATATGTATATTGCGCCTTAGTTGAGAGATTATGCGATTATTATGGTCCATGTGCCAAGGAGGGTCAAAGAGACAATTCCTTTGATATGAGATATGTGTTGATGTGATGACAATGAGTGCTGACAGTGCATGCAATTATGTGTATACGACTGCGTGCGCATGGACAGTGTGTTGGAAAATGCAGGAGTTACATATGCGGAGTGTGTGTGTGTGTGTGTGTGTGTGTGTGTGTGTGTCGCTGCAGTGCTGTGGCCAGTGGCCCCTGATTGTTTGATGTATGTATTAGTTCAGCTGTAATGAATGTGGCAGCGGCAGGATGGGTCTCTGGAGAGCTGATTATATCTGTTTGTCATCTGTGGTGAGAGTGATCCTGTGACACCAGGAACAACAACACAGCTTCTCCCCTCTGATGTGGGCACCGGAAATGCGGCTGCGCGCGTCCGCGCGAAGAATTTACTTGAAGTGTTTTGCATATAACAGAGATGCTCTCAGACAGCGCGGTGCAGCTGTCACAGTTGCGCCGCATGTGCTGCGCTGTAGTGTATAAATTTGCATGTGTGGACTCCACTTCTTCCTGGACCTGTGTTTCTTTTACGCCAGAGTGGCACCTAACATCTGTCTGCTGTCACCGTGGAAAACACTAATGGTGTGGGGCACTGGCATTAGTGCAGAGGCAAAAGAGGAAAAAGAGAGAGCAAGAGAGAGAGAGAGAGCGAGAGCGAGTGAGCGAGAGAGAGATGGCCAGTAGGGAAATAGAGCGAAATGAGAGAGGACAAGAGGAGAGATGGAGAGATGACCACAGAAAACATGTGGGTCACTTCACTGCTGTCCAAAAGGGTCTCATTTATCCTCCCCCCCCCCCTCCTTCCCCTCCTTCCCCACATGGCCACGGGGCAAACTTTAGCTCTGCAATAAGACGGCATCGCCTCTGTCAGGACAAGAGCAGAAGTGACTCCTGCGAGCCGTTGATGGAAACAGAAGTTAGTTATTGTTGGCTGAGGGTGTGTGCTATAACTCACGGCGGTGGGCCATGCTCGTCCTGGCTCCGGCAGCTTGCAGCAGCACTAATCAACACCTTGCTATTCACACACCGCGCTCGCAGTCATTAACACATATTCAGCTTGTTCGCGTATCTGTCAGCACTTTTCAATTGAGCCGAAGCTTTTAACAAACACACACACACACACACACACACACACACACACACAAAAAATAAAGGTTGGTTGAGAGTGTAACGTTGTATTCCTGAAAGATGCCTCCCTTAATCTCGGTACGGCTTTTAAACAAAGCTGAATTAACGACCTGTTAATCGTCTCAGATGGAGCCATATTTACATGTACGTAGCGTTTGAAGAGTCAGAAGGCTACGTACAGCTCACATTCACCCCGGGCGGTTCAGACGGGTAAAATAGTGCCATAATCACCTTGAAATTTGTTGTATATGCACAATTCACAATTCATAATTTTGCATAATAGAGCGAAATGTGCAAAACAAAAACAAAAAAACATCACCGATTGCTATTGCATGATGCATTTTTTTTTTTTTTTTTTTTTTTACAAACTCACAAACAAACAAAAAAAGGACATAATTTTCATAGAAATATTCACAATTTGCTTGGTGGTTTGACCAGATTGGAGCCTCTTGTGGGCCGGTTTTGGTCGACGGTCCTTATGCTTGACACCCCATTTACAAACAAATACAAAACATATTTCATGGGTTTATAGATATTGACAGAACAAACACCTTTAAAATAAAAAGTTGCTCAAAAACAGTACGTAAAACAATCTTAGCATTTCTTATTTGGAGTCGGTCAGCACTAGAGTTTGCATGTTCTCCCTACTGTTCTGTGATTTTCCTGATTACCCTCGTTTCTACTCAAAAACCTACGCGGGTGAAGTTGTTTTCTAATTTGCAGGTGAATGTGAGCGCATTGTCCTCATCCATGACTAACTGGTGACCTGTCCACTGTGACTTCATCTGCAGTCTGCTGGAATCAGAAAATAGAAGAGGGAACGTGTCACCAAGAGATATCACCTGACTCTAAAACTCTTTTCTATGCCAAATACAAGTTGGGTTTTTTTTCCGTAAGCATACAAGGTTCAAGTGACACTCGTCACAAAACTTTCTTATGACTTTATAACATCCACTCCTCATAATTGGTAATTGTATGATATATAGAATCAAATCTACAGATGTAAAAGTTAATATTTGCCATTATTTCATTCAAATATTAAAACCTTTTTAACCTGTCGGGCCTTGAAAGTCATTTTGTCTGTTTTGACTACTGTTGATTTTACCTTCATATTTCACTACTCAATGCTGTTTAACTTTTTTGGTGACCTTTCTTTCGGCACAACCTCACTTAAGTGATTCTACAATATTTATTCATTTTGACATACTGGATGAACACACTGGACCTAAGAATCTCAAACAAATGGAAATGGGGGAAAAAAAATTTTTTTAACAAATATTTAGAGACAAAAGCATGTTTCTTTTCTTAGTTTCCCAACTTAAAACATTTTTAATTAGTTGATTTCACAAGCCAATGCACAAAACAAAATATTTCAAGCAGGTTTTAGTTGGCTAATTGTTCATTTTAGCTTTTGAATCAACAAAAACTGAAAATACTATGCTATATTTACTGGGGGCCTCAATTACCACAGTTGAATTTCAATATTAATTAATACATGACTAAAACTGTATGACATGTTGCGAGAGTAGAAACAACACAGAGCTTTTTTTTCTGCGCTTTCTGGCAGCTTTACTTTTTTTTTTTTTTTTTATCCTGATAGTGTCATAATAATAGTTATGTACAGTAAGCAGTGACAAGGTGGGGGGGGGGGGATAGTTAAACACATAGCTATTAACACATGAGTAGAATCTGGAAACATTTGGACATCCAATTAGAAGAAGTGCAGTCTAATATTTGATTAGAAACGAAACATCCCAGCAGGAGGTTTCGGTTACGTGTAGGTACATGAGCTTTCGCCAATGCTTTTTAATTGAAAGGTCTTCTCACCCATCCCCACGCTGTGCCGGAGCCCCACACTGCTCCTTCAGCGCCGCTTACCAGGGAGTCTTTGGGTGGATGCTGGTGAGCCCGGATTAGCTTCGCTCATGAGTGAGAACACATGCACACATGTACATAAACCTGCGTATGCACCAGTAGTCTTGTTTCATCCATGCCTTCAGTGAGAGAAACCACTCTTTAATCATTTTATAAGATCATTTGCCCGCCAGATACGCCTCAGGCTTTTCCCATTACCCCTGGCTGCCTTGACCCAGATATGTATGTGTGTGTGTGTGTGTGTGTGTGTGTGTGTGTGTGTGTGCGTGCGTGTCTATAAGCAGCTAAAATATATACAGACATACAAACGAGTCAACACACTGTCTGCTTATAGCGAGCAGCACATACAATGAAACCGTTTCACCGTAGACTTAATTCACACTTCACACGAGCGATTAATTAATGCAAACGATAGTTTTTGTTTTGGCGTGTTTCATATTTACATCAAGTCGTGCATTCGTATTGCGCCTTCCAATTCACACCACTGCCTCCGTTTCTTTGTGAAGATTTGATGCATTTGCCGGGCGTGATCCGGAACCTGGGCAGGTGTTTTGAAGTCTCCCTCTCATGTCATTACTTTGTAGTCGCCATACTACTGCGGAGATCCAGCTACACATGCAGAGTCTGATTCAAGGAAGGATCGAGCGATGTGTAGCTGCAAGTCAATTTAAAATGAAAAAGAAAAACTGTCTCCAGCGTCTGACATTTTTGTTCCATTGTCAATAAAATTATTGGTTTTTAGACTTGGAATCATTGGATTCTGTGTTTATTCATATGTTTTGTTTTGTTTTTTGTTTTTTTTTACTTTAGCCAGTTTAATATTCAAAATCAACATTTAATCTGATGAATTATCCCCTGGTTTAATGTGTAATTCTCTAAGGCAATTTTACACGACAACGTTTTCAAGTGAAAACGCAAAAACTGTGTTTTGGGGGTGATACGACAACAAAGCAGAGCCACTGAAAACACAACTTTTCAAAAAGGATTCGACACAGGCATCGTGTAAACGAACGAAAAATTTTTTTTTTTTAGGGTCAGTCTCCTTGTGGATGGCGGAAACGCTGTACATGCGCACCACAGCCATAGTAACTAGTTGTTCTGCACATGCTCAGTAGACGGACAATAAGAACAATGTTTGTGTCGTGACTCCCAGTCCAGATTCTCCTGGGACTTGGTAGTTTTATACTTGACAGTCAACATAATAACAATCCAACTGCATACTCCCATTGTTCACGTTTATAGTGTATTTGTTCCAAAAACACACAACAGCACCCGCTGGTGCCACAAAAAGTTGTGTTTTCAGTAACTCCGAGCACCGTTGTCATGCAATTGTAAACTCAAAACACTATGAAAGTTTCCATTTTCACTTGAAAACGTTGTTGTGTGAACATGAGCTGCGCATACATGCATTTGGAGAATAATTGGTGATGCTAAATTCCTCACAGGTGTGAATGTAAGCGTGTGTGACAGTTCATCTCTCTGTGTTTTATCTGTCATGGACTGGTTTCCTGTCTTGGCCACATATACTCAGATTCCGCTGCACTCGGCTCCGAGTGTGTCTCTGGTCTTGATTCACGAAGATGATGCGCGAGGCAAAATGCACGCTCACACTAAAGATTCCGCTTTCAATTTACACGTGTTTACTAAAAAAAATAACACCATAGGTGACATCGGGTGCAAACAGCGGTGTGAAGACTCTCAGCTTGAATCACATCTCTCATGTTGGTTAGCTTCGGTCACTCTGGAAGGATCGGCTCCACCTCCAGAACATATTGGGTGGAGACACGTCGAAGCCTCAGAATCAGAATTTAGCAAAAATGGATGAATATAAATGGAGAGGATCGGTCACAATGTCAGAGTTTGAGGAATAACACAGAAAAATATCTTTGGATGAATAAGAGACACACACTGACCCTATATTCCATCCCGAATAAAATGCGTTTTATCCTCACTGCATCTTATTGCTAGATCCCTTTTTCCATGTGCGACCCTTCGGCAGATCACACCTGGAAGTGGATGAAACAGTTCAGAAGATGAATGTATGATAACAAGATGACATTCTTTCAAAAGCATAAGGAAAGACGTATCATTGAAAAACCTCTCATGATAGAGCACTCTCAGGGCTTTCCTCGAGATCCACTGAACAAGAATTCATTTCCCGAAGTTAATTTCCAGCACTCCTCCTTTTAAGTGTTGAATGCTGTGTTTTGCAGCTCGACATCACTGGGCAGCTCACTTCTTACATGTGGATGACCTCTTTGGGACATTGTCAAGAGACATTTCTCACAAGAAGAAAAGAAGCAAAAAAAGAAAAGAAAAAAAGAAAACCTGAGGGTTACATATTTTCTCTGTTTAATCTGGCCGGTGAGTGAGACGTTTGGAGAAAAACTAGGGAACCAGTGGAAAACACTGAAAAGTTATTGCACTCTCACTGTAAGGTCGGGCCATATGGCTCTCGCTAACGAAGGTCTCCTTTTAAAATAAATCCCGACGATTACAACTGAAAGATCAGCATAAACAATATGCCAGAACTAATCTGCCTTTAGAGGGGACTGTCATGTCATCAAACAGACAACAGGGAGTGATCCCCCCCCCCCCCCCCCCCCCCACCTTCAGTCAGCCCGGCTCCTGCCCACTCGCCTCGGGACAGCCGAGTGACGGATGGAGGGACCGAGAAGTTATGGGTCAGGGGAGGAGGTGAGCATGAATCAGTGACAGGCTGAAGGATGTCAGGACGGAAGGTAAAATTAAGGGACATGTGGACGAAAAGCAGGAAAAAAGCAGACGGGAAAAAGGGCAGATGAGAGAGAGATGGGAGGAAGCTCGGGAAGGAGCGAGGGGAGGATTTGTTGGTTGGTGACCTCTGGCCGCACAAGCCTGCAGGTGAGGATGAAGCAGGCCCAGTACTTAGGTAAACATATGGACTTGATTTATTCTCTCCATATGAGCAGCGCTCACAGACATAGGTAACTCGGTAGGTGTTCGTGTTCCTGATCTCCTGAGGAGAAGCAGGCTTTGACTTGTTGTGTATAAATCAGCTAAAACTGTCAGATCGCCTCGCGTTTGAAGGGCTGGATGTGTTTTACCACTCTTCCTCCAACAGAGCCTATCATGTCCCAAACCCCCCGAAATAACAGATACGTGTAACTGAAACATTGATTTAAAGGCACTGAATCACATGGGAAATATTTATGTATATATTTGCACTAAACTCCCGGCACACAAAATGATGTGTTTGATAGCCTTTACCAGTTCGCATACCCAAGTACACTGCTTTGACTGACACGTACTTAAATCTAGCTTGGGCTATTTTCACATTCAAGCTGCGGAGAGATAATGCTGGTTTCTAATCCTATGGAATAACCTCCGGCTATACAAGCATACCTGATATTTCTGATACGGCTCCGTCTATGAGATTGCGTCAAAACTGCTCTCCATCCCCGAAGCCATATCACACGCTCTTGTATCTCTTCATTCCAGTTTCAATCAAATGTTGGCCGAACGTTTCACCCGATGTGGGCAAGGAGTCGCCTTGGGCAACCAGAGGGTACGAGGCCACTGTGTGGCTATCAGGCTTCCTGTGCATGAAAGGACGTCTATTATCTGTGGTCTTGAGAGCATGCCGGATTCTCACACACAAGGACAAAAGGATACAAGTCAGGAGGGAATAAAATATTTTACATGTTTCTGAACAGATGCGGACGGAAAATCACTATGTCATTAAGTTGCTGTGGGAGCTTCTTTTTTTCTTCTGTCCATATCAGGAATCAAAGTTAAGCAGAGTGACTGCAGTATTTTATGCAGCATTGTGCAGTGAAGAATCGATTACCAAAGTTTGCAGTGTATTTGATGTAATGTGTCGCTATGGGTTCTGCAATATATTGAAAAAGGAGCCATAATGTCTGGTCTTAATAAAATAAAGAGCTTTCATATGGAAAGTAGCAGTGTTACTTCTCTCGTCATTTGAAAATGTATAGAATATAAACTGCTAGACTGCTCATATATATATATATATATATATATATATATATATATATATATATATTCTCCTGCAACTTGTAGCTTTTTTGAGAATCATCCATGATAACTATCCATCTTCACTGTCTGTCCATACTGTGTAATGGACTTAATGTTTATAGCAAATTGTTTTCTCTGTGTGTGTGTGTGTGTGTGTGTGTGTGTGTGTGTGTGTGTGTGTGTGTGTGTGTGTGTGTGTGTGTGTGTGCGTGGTTTCATCATGAGTTCCGGTTGATGAAGTATAAACCACCAGATGACGACGATCAAACACTCAGACGAAGGTGAAACACATCAGATCAGGGAGAATCAATCAGACACCAGGAGGGGAAACCAAGGAGCTTGAAACTAGAAACCGTACTAAACATATTAAAGTAACATAAGAAATGTGTACCTTGAGAGTTGTGTGACATTCTCAAATAAATTTTTTTGTACTCAGCAAAGAAAATAAAGTTGCACAAATTAAGCAATACGAACTGCTTTTCAAGCAGAATGACACGCTGTATTCACCTGCTTATGCTGGCTTCACCACAGGTAAAATATTTCAGAACAGAATAAAGTGAATTGCAGTCTGTTTTTTCGGTGTCTAAAAAGCCTCCAGATATACAGATGTCTCGCTCGGACTGGACCTCTTGGCGAGGAAACTGCAGTCTTTTAATGTGGCGCTGACTTTAATCTTTATGCCTGACCAGGCTGTTTGCCCAATTGAAGCCCACTATATTTCTCACTTCTCACTAAGCTGTTGATGGTTTTTCCAGGTCTCGGGGCCCGGTGCGCCAAGCTGCTGCTGCCCAACATATTTCTGATCACAAGTGAACGTGTGGCCATGGTATCATTTTCACTGGGATTCACATAAACAGTGAAAGTTGTTTGGCTGGATCTCCAACCACCGTGGACGTTGCTTAGCAGACTTGTGTATTGCCTGAACTAAACAAAGTTATCCAGCACCATTTGGAGATGGAGCAAAGGGATCAGTTGAAAACACAAGGGAGGAATTGAAACAATTCAAATCTATCCTTTAAAATGTTGCTCTTGGTCCTCTAGACGCTATGAATTCTTGGCTTTGAATGAGAAACGGACAAATATTACCTCATGAGCGCTCTCCAGGTACTTTACAGAGGACACACTTTAAAACAGGTGTGTCAAACACATTTAGTTCAAGGGTCATATACAGCCCAAATTCATCTTGAGCAGGCTGGGCTGGTAAAATAGTGCCGTAATATCCTTTAGATTTAAACTTTAAAGATTCTCTTTGTTGTAGTGCAGATTATGAAATGGAAATGTCTATATTTTCCACAAAAAGAAGCAATTACGACTGAAATTTTTAATGAAACCTGGTGCAAAATACAGTGAAATTTCAACGATATTGCTCCTATAAGCTGTTGCATTATGGGTGATTGTACAAACTCACCCCGACAGCATGGCTTTGAGGCCAATACTTGTTTTCTATCTTTCATGGTTGCATCACCGATATCTCGGCTCGGGTCTCCGTGTTGTGTTGTGTCCGCTACTCTTAAGAAATTAGTTTACAAAAATCAGTTTTATTGATTGGCCTTATGTTTGACACTTTTGCTTTACAGAGAATTAAAAAGCTGCGCATGTAATACAAGAAGGCAAAATTACAGTAAAAGGCAGTGAGCATTTATTGTTAGTGTAAACTTTAAATTTGCCCTTGAAATAATACAAAATTGTACCTTTTCATTGTTGAGGGAGAATTGTTCACGCCACATGTTTTGATACTGTCCTACAAACTGCATTTGTGACCAGACAAGGTTGTGCAGTTAGTTGATGTGGCTGTTCTAGAACCCTCAAAATCCAACTGTATTGTATTTTAGCTTGAACAAGGTCACTTTATTCAGTGTGTCTGTTCATGCAGCCATGCTGCTTCACGGAGGCTTCTCTCTTGGAAATACATTGACAAAGCCAACGGAGCAGTGCAAAAGGTTGCACGGCATTTAAAAAAGAAAAAAAAAAAATCACCTCTGATTGGATTACATGTAATACAATAATAAACGTGCTAAACGGTTGGAAAAGAGTAAATATATATATTGTTGTGACCCGGCTCTGCTAAGAGAAAGATGTAGCTGAAGGAAGTGGCAATAAACAGGTGAGTATGGGTGAAGTGAGGGTTTTACTGGTAATTCTCAGGTTTACAAGAATCAAACACCAAAGACACAAAAATACAACAAAGGAGGGCCAAACAGGTCATGCCCATTAACTATACAATGTTTTATACAAAGAGGCAACTTCTTCACTAGAAAGCCTTGAATGAAAAGTCTCGACTAACACAAATTCACGAAACAAAAGAGCGGACAAAAATGGAAATAAACAAAACACCTAATTAACACAAAACGAAACAGCTGTTGCCGTCACCAAACTGCTGGGCAAAGGTTCAGGTTGACTAAAGTTTAACTGAGGCACGATATCCAAAGGTCAGAGTGGAGCCGAGTTCAAACGACCACACGGCAATTCAAACACACGCCAAGGTTCTCTGGGCAGACTGAACACACACTTCCTGCATCAGCCGCCAGGGGGAGTCTGCTGGAGCTGGTTAAATGGTCTCAGCTGGTGGGCGGAGCCGAGCCAATCAACATCATCCTCCAATCAAAGTGCTCCACATCAAGACAGGAGGAGGAGGCCCTGCATTTCTGAGCCCGGCCTTCACTGGTGCCGGGTCAGTTCACCCCTCAAGAACTTTTCTTATGGCTACAAAAACCACGCTATGCAGAAATGCAGTATAAAGATCCATTGCATCACAGATAGATACTCGTGTAGCCAGAAAAAATACCTTCACTGATGGAAAAATATCTGGACTTCACAACTCTGCTTCAGCTGCAGCTACATTAAAAAAGCGGCTGCTATCCCTAAAGCTTGTGGGGGTCGAGGAGGTTGACAAATGTCAGCTTTTCGTGGTCTTGAAAATAATATGATGGCAAATAATATAATCCTGAATCCTGCCATGGAGTTTGTAGTGAGCGCTATTAAATTGTACTGGACCTCCGTGCACTGGGAGTGCTGCGGTGCGTTTAATGGCCTCTTGGAAAAGTCTGTGTTGAAATTGTTTTGGACAATAAATCTGCAACCAAATGCCTTCATCTTCCCATTTAGCCATTGTAGGTTGACAAAACCGCTATTAAATTAACACAACTACATTTTTGTTCGCTACAGATGCAGTGTTTTCGTTGATATTTTATTTTTATTATTTGCTTGGTGGTCTGGTGGAACTTTTTGAAAACGGCTCCCACGCAGGGACTCTGATTCCTTTGCTGTGTAGACGTTTGAAAATGACACTAAAAACACTCCAGTCCTGTCTGTATGTACTCCCATTGTTATTGTTTATTGCATATTGTTCTCCGCATTACAAAACATTAAAAACATCACCCATCATGAAAACTAGATTGTTTTCAGTGTTTTGTCCATTTCTGTTTTCAGAACTTTGCTGTATGAAAATCAAACTTCTCTGAAGGGAAAGCACAAAAACAATACATTTTCATGACAATGTTATGTAAATGGAACTTAAAGGTTACAAAAGATAACAAATGAGATTTTCCCATCACGGTAACTACCAGTCACACTTCACTCCATGAAGAAGCCATGAGAATCCAAACTAAAAACAGTGCACAAGGTATAATTATTCACCGCTACGATCATGAAAACACATAAAGCTCATATATGCGCCTTTACTGCAAGTGACACTTTTCTCTGAAACGTCCTTCCCGTCAAACAGTTGGATATTACACATGGAAACATTCTGCTGAGGGTAAGGCCTCCAGCCTGTCCAGACGACCGGGGATTTACAGTATTTATGAACGGAGATGTTGATGTTGAACTTTGTATGGCCTTTAAAAGAACTAATAAAATTCCTTTGAAATCTGTTATTTTGGCAGGACTCACTTGTGTCAGAGGCGGATATCTCAATACCTCCGGACATGCAACTGCAGCAACAATGATTTCATTTTCACGCCGAGGTAAACAAACCGGACGGCGTATTTTTCTGTCTGATCTGTGACTATACCGTGTGAAGCCGCTCGAGCAGCGAACCAGCCGCCGCCACATGTATATTAAGACATATGCGGAATGTAACCTTTGCAGACATGTTGCCACGAGCCTCGGAGCCCAGTGCAAAAGTGTGTTTTTGAGTGTGCGTTACCACAGCGTGCGTTTGTGTGCGTGCGTTGATCTTTAAATGGGTGGGTGTGTGACGACAGGTTCACGCGCATCCCAAAGCCTTTCACCCTCAACTGTTCCTGTACGTGCTGCACATGTGGAAAGGAGCACTTCTCCCGTTCTGAATGCACGTCCCGTTCCCTGTCGTCTGCATTTGTGACAGCCATAAGAACTATTTCCGTCGTGTAATGTGACGAGGGTTTCATGGCAGTAGTGTGAACTGGGCTCCGGTCATAAGGGGCTATGCGAGGACAGCGATAGAGAGTGTGTGGTGTATGTGAACGGCGTGTGTTTCGCTGGGAAAAACAAACAACGGCGCCAACCCGTGGCCTGGCGGGCCAACTACATCGTTTTCAACATTTCTACCATTTGTGAAAAGGCATCGTTTTCAAAACGTTGCAGTGTAAATGCAAAACATAGTGTGTTTTTATCGATCGGCTATATCATTATGACCACTGACGGGTGATTTACTGTATATCATGGCTTTATCATAGCACCTGTTAATGGGTGAGACATATTCTCTGCCTCCACTCGTGTAATTTAAAGGAATATATTATTGTATTTTGTACCTCATTTTGGGTGTTGAAAGTTTTTAAAAGTTGAATGCAAACAAATGAACACAGAAATGTTACCATTTCCAGCAGGTTGTTGTGAAGTAAACAGGGAGTGATGCATGCAAAACCAGCACAATCTAAACCCATTGCAAAAAGGATACAGCATATAGTGGACCAATTCTATATATAACATAGGACGAGGCACACTTATTTATAGCGCCCCATTCAAACACGGAGCAATTCACAGTGCTTTACAAAGAAATTATACAAATACAGAAAATAACTCCCAATATTTCACTACTCGATTCTTCTACACACTGTATTTGCTATATTATCTTTCAAACTTTGGATTATCTATATTGCCACACCAATTTACTTTGTATTCCTATGTTTAATTCTATTATGCCTACGTAACTGCTGGTCCTGAGGGGGGGGAAAAAAAAATTGTTTACATGTGAACGCATGAAAATGATGAACACAAAGACCTTGAACCTTGTTTGTGCAGGATGTCAATCATAGTGTTATTCTTAGTTGATCACCTGCAGATTGCGCTCACACTGAAAACACAATCAGTTTGTTTGTGTGTGCAATGCGACACACTTTTTGCAGGATCTCAGTAAACCAGGCCCAATGTGTTGGAAACGTAGGATAGTGATGAGGCAGCACGAAGAGAGGTAGCACAGCCCGAGACTCTGTTTTGTGCCGGGGAAGATAATGAAACGACAGCTAAGGGCTGACTTTGTGGAACGCTGAGGGCAATTCAGATAGGAGGAAGGTAAATATTTGGTGCATAAACTGTGTTTACATTTCAGTTTAGTCGGTGCACAGCAATTGTTTTGCAGGCAGGTCAAGGAAGCATACTACAGACAAGCTTAGTTCATGTCTGTAAATTTTGTGATTTGTGGCTTAATGTCTTTTATATGTTTTTTTATTTTTTTATTTTTTTATTAATCACACGGTAGAATATATCCCGCTTCAAGATTTAGTTAAGCGACAACCCGGCACCTGTCTTCACTCTAGGATTTGAGCTTTAAAGGTCATTGTTTATTTCTGTGTACAGATGATGATATTCAGCTTTGGGTGGTCCCAGAAGGACTCCTATCTGCCGTGAACCCATTCCAGGATGTGCGGAGCGTCTTCCTTTTCATATATCAACACAACCAGGCAGAACAATCATCCTCAATCACCCTTTTTCTGTCTGTCACTCGGAACCTCACACCACATTGGCAGTGCTCCCAAAAGCTAACGTGGCATCACATTCTTGACTAAACGTGCATAAAAACAAATTAGCCTGGCCCATACAATTTGCAAAGAGATGTGTGCAGCCAGCCAGCAAATAGATGTCATTCCAAACCAAGGTCATGATGGTATTGAGGCTGGAAATTTAGGATTGATGTTTGCACATGGCGGGCTTCTCCACTTTTCACTTTCAGTCTGACGGGTTTGATGCAGGATTATTGGACGAGATCCACCGGGAGCGAGACGCCTCAGCGAGAACAGACGCCACATCCTCCACAATGCTGCCATTCACAGACCAATTTGAAACTTATTTATCATAATGATCCTGAGACTTGAAGTGTGTTCGAGCAGCGGAATCAGTATATTTGAGAAAGAAAAAAAAATATATATTTTTTAAACATTTACTGCTTCCATGCATATGATAAAGGAGGAATGTGCTATTTCAATCACTGAGTTGGTTTTACATTATGTTTTAAGCAGCAACAAAATGTGAAATATAATCGCAAAGATATGCCAGTTATATGGTTTTCTCACAAGAACAGGGCTTTCAGGAAGTCCACCAGGCGGAACTAGTTCAGAGATATTCAGCTTTCAAGTTTTTAACTTCAATTATTCATAAAGAAAATGTCATTTGATTGTCACTTTGTCACTGAAGGATCTGGAGGAGCAGCGCCAAACACAATTCAGTTCAGGGGTCACATGCACCCTAAGTTCATCTTGAGGACCAATATAATAGTGCCATAAAAACTTTTCAATTCAAACTTTGAATTTTTTTCTTTTTTTGGATGAAAATGTTGACATTTTTGTAAAACCAACCCTTTAGTACCAGTATTTGATTATTATTTTTATTATAAAAAAGGAATTTAAACAACACATTCTGAAAGGCTCCATTAGAAATCCAAACTTAGAATTGTAATCATTTATTTTTAGTCCACGCTGTAATAATAACTTTAAATCTGAGGGTTTTTTTTTTCGCAGTTCTTAACTGTATTGAGTTCAGCTTTATTCTGTATAACTGCTCAGGTTTTAACTAGTCCCTTTGTAAGAAATTGCACATTTGCACATAAAGATACTATGAAAATATTAAAAGCAACTCGTACTTTTTGTAACCCAAATGAATTATCAGTATTTTGTGTGTTGATTTGTTAAGAAATGAATAAAAAGAAAAGAAAAGAAAACCAGTTACACCATGGAGACTTGAGCTGTCACTTAAAAAAATGTCCTGTTAAAAGTCAAACTTTCATGTGCAGCAGTGGAGTTGTTTTATTTGCAGAAGATATTCAGAAAAATCATCTTGACCTTCTTTTTTCCCCCCGTTGACCCATCAAAGTAAACAAGCGAGCAGAGCTGAGCTGGTCAGATAATCACAACACAAAAGCGCCCAAAAAGCTGTTTGCTGACACGTTTTAGGTTCGACACCCTCAAAAGAAAAGCACAGATAAAGATAACCCCTGAAATCCAGCACGTGGAGGTTCAGAATGTCACGTCTGAGGCACTGTTCTGTTCCAAGTGGACTCAAATCCCACTGGGATTTAAAGCGGCCGCGGGATGCTGTTCAACTCACTCATTTAGAAATTCTTTCACTTCATTTTTCTGCTTCTGTTACAGACGTTTTGGTGGTACAACCGCAGAAATTCAATGAAAACTGGATGCAACGAGCTGCAATTTTCATTAATATATTTCTTAGTTATCATATCGAGTCCAGCAACTTAATGGATCCTGTGTTTATTCACTCTTCTCCAACCATTTAGAATTATGTTTCTTATTGTGGATTGTGTAAATGATATTATTGCTATTACAAGTCAGAGAATTATGAAGCAATCAGAAGCCGCCTTTCAAAAGGAATAGACCACATGGTATCATTTGACCAATCATGTTGTTCCTTACTGGGTGTAATACAAACCGGAAGTCAGTCGCGAGTTGTTTACTCAAGCTGATCATTCGCAATATTTTGGCTAAAAAAAGATGAATTTATGCAAAATTAGATGATGACAAGTAGTGATGGCCTGTATATATATATTTTAGATGGCTTTGAGCAACACGTCCGCTTTTTTTCAGCCATCTTTTCCGAAAAATGCCCGTCTAAATGACGGCCGGCTGCCTAGAACTTTTGATTGCAGTGATTTTTCGTACTAATCATTTGGCTTTTACAAAACTATAGACATTTTCATCACATGTTCTCTGCACCACAACAAAGAAAAACTTTAAAGTTTAAATTTAAAAGTTATTATGGCACTATTTTAACAGCTAAGGGTGTCAAATGTGTTTGACACCTCTGTGATAAAGCGACACCTCCTATGTTTCAGGTCAATCTCACTTCAGAAAATGTTTAAGGGCTTTTTAGTTTCTGATTTACACACCAATTAAAGTGGAAGTAAAGGCATACACTAAATATACATGCATATTTCTATATATATGTATCAGTTATTGGGATCCCTTGTAAACAGACTATATGCAACAGAAGCAAAGGCTTTTTACCCTCAATGGTATGCAGCATGGGGTTATGTTGAACAGAGCAGGGCCGGTCTAATAAGTCCCCAGGCTATGGCAGCCAGGCCTGTGGTAGGTGGATGATGGATCTTGGTGCCAGGGTACATAATGGTGGGACAGGGGAGCACTGGGGTGAAGGACAACACTCTGCCCTCTCTCCTTAATCAGATGCAGATCAAGCTAAAAGCAGCGGAGCAGCAAATCCCTCCTCTAACAGCAAGCCTTTAGACCTCGCACAATCCCCTCTCCTTTTGCCTTTCCCTGTCCCTCCTTTTGCCCCTCCTCCCCTCTTCATCCCTCTCTTCTTTCTTCTGATTGTCTTAACAACGGAGCTTTGGGAGTGGACCTGAGAAGGAGATGGATGCTCGGAGGCCTTTACCACAAAGATCATATAGGATAAGTGCAAAAGCCCCTTGTGGCTTGTTGATAAAGTATTGATTTCTCTGCAAGCTGCTGTTTACGAATCACCTTGGTGGGAGTGACCCCGAGGACCTTAGGGTGTGAGGTAGGAGCGTGTGAAGGGGGGAGGGGTTGACACGTGGGGGTAATGTGAAAAATGAAGAAAAAGGAATGCAGAGAAAGAGAGATAGACGGATAGTGGACCGGCAAACGGAGGGCGAGATAGGAATTGATTGGGGACAAACCTGGCTGTTAATTGAAGGGATGGATCAATGACGCTGGGATGGTGAATTCTGGGCAGACGAGGCGGCGGGCTCGGCTTCTTGATGCGGGTGGACAACATGAGGCCGAGCACACATGCATGAGTGTGCTGACACACTCAAATGAACACTGTCTTCACTTTGATGGCCCGTTGGCTTTGTCTCCACAGAGATCAAGGCCTTGGCAACATGAAGGCGACCAGGAATGCTAATGTCATCCTCAACCCAGACGCTGCTTTCCGTCCTCTGCTAGATAATGACAATAAAGTCATTTTAGAGCATCCAAGCTGGTTCCAGGGTGACTGGCACAAACAATGTCATTACCCGTTGGGGTAGAAATCGTCCAGACAGACAGACACATAGTTCTTAGCTCTTAAGTCTAGTCTGAAAAGTTAAAGGCCCCCAGTGAGAGATTTGTCTACCACCGTCTTTAATCGTGGCCTTGGTCGTCAGCGTCTGCGTGGCCCATAATTCCAGCTGGCTGCATTTGACCACTTCCAATCAATAGGTAACCTTTTATGAAAAATGTGACTTGCGAGTAATTTGCCAGGACCTCATACCTACAAGAGGAGGAAGAAAACCACAACAGCTCATTAAAGAGGGAACATTTTTTATCTGCTTGGAGAGAGACTGGAAGACCCTGTGGTAACTTCTGTTTTGGCAAAACCTGATGGTAAATTCCAATGACTGTGTTGGAAATAATAAAGGCCAAGAAAGAAAAGAAAGAACAAACCAAAGAAGCGATTGTGCTCTCCTTTCTTACACCTTGTTGTCAGAAAATCTAATTTGTACCCGCAGCCTACAGAGCCACCTGGCAACATATGCAGCATGCAAATGCAGCTCTGTTTTCAGCGGTGCCGGTCGTAGGAGGAGAGAGAGAGAGAGAGAGCTGGGTAGTGAGAAAGAGATTGCCCTGGAGGATTAATGACATCATTCTGTATGCACCTCTGGACTCCCAGACCGCCAGGATATTACCCACCTCTGACATAGAGGGATAATGTTGGTTCTATGAAGGTACAACGTTCGGGGATCTATCTCTTCCTGCTGGCGTACGAGAAATAATGGGGCTGGTTCATCATCAGATTGCGGTGTCAGGTTTTGGGGGGAAAAAATGAATAAAAAGGTGGCATATTGAAAATAGATGGCTCCGAGGCTGCGGGCTAGTTAGAGTGTACCGCCTGGGTCGGTGACAGTCTCACTAATGGCGGCTCTCCTTGCTAGCATAGCAGCAGAGGTTGCTGCAGCAGAGCGCATTGTGTGGCTGCTCTACATGCACGAGTTGTACATTATCCATCTCCTGCGTTGATTATGTTTAGTGGTTGTATTTGACTCAGTGGAACAATGTGTCTATTAAAGGAGGCACAGAGGACAATGGCTGCAAGTGAGTAAATCCCTCCGAAGATACAAGAGTGATGTTCCCCGTTAGCCCCCTCGCCCGGGGAGCAACTACCACAAACAGAATTCATCACTTTGTCGTCGGGGAAGTTGTTGGTCTTTAAGCATTGTTAGCTTTAATCTGTTGTCTTCAGATATTACACTTTTTTTTTCTTCTGCAGTTCACATCTCTTTCGCGAGGCCTTTGACATTGTTTTCACACTTGCTTTGACTCGTCGAGTACCAATTTTGCCTGAAGGCGGCGATCAAAAACAGTCGATTTTTACAGCTGACATCACTTTAAAAAATGGATTAATATTGTTTCAAACAAAGCCTTCTGTTATCTTAAACCAGGGATGTCAAACATATGTGCCGTGTGCCAAAACTGGCCGGCAAGAAGCGCCAATCCGGCCCGACAAACCCACCACCAATTTAGAAGAAAATAAAGATTTTTTTTAAACAAACTTCAAAAAAGTAGTCGACACAACAATTAGATCCTTGGATCATTTTGATCAAACTCGGCTAGTGGCCTCAAAGCCATCCTGTCAGCATGAGTTTGTAAAAACACCTATAATGCAACAGCGATAGAATACGTTTTTTGGACATTTCACTATATTTTGCACGAGAAGGTTTCTATTTTGAGATTGGAGTCGTTTTCTGTAGTAATTCTTTGAATTTGTTAAAGTATTGACATTTTCATTATGTATAGTCTGCACCACAACAAAGAAAATCTTTTAAATTTAAAGGTTATTGTGGCAGTAGTTTACCTGTCTGGCCCTCTTAAGATGAAATTAGGCTGCATGTGAACTAAAATGTGTTTGACACCTCTGCCTTAATCTTAAAAAACAAACAAGAACCACAGAAACAGCTTTAAGATCTTAATTGTGTTATGAATTAACTTCAATTTTCACCTGGCAGGAATCATATCGCTGTGGCTTTTCTGTTATTGGTGGATTTTTTAAAACTCCCATGAGATGAATACGTCCATCTTCTGTGCTGATTTGGTCGAGATTAGGATTGTTAGGAGTTGAAACCTCCACAGTTAACACCGGCCAAAAGGCTGGGTGCATACTACACAGATCAGTCTATTATTAGTGCGAAACAGAGAAAGACAACCACATAAAGCCTATTTAGGTTCACAAATCAATATTACATTGACCCTGGATTTTGGGAGAAACTGAGGAAGCATGAAGGTATTGGGAAAACATCCAAACTCAGTTCAGGAACGTCTTTCCTTAAGGTGAACCTCTGGAGTGTTGTGATTCCCTCCTGATACACAAATGAATAAAAAGCTGAATATATTTAAAAGAAATTACCACCCTAAACTGAAAGTAAGAAAACATTTCCATGGTTTTTCTTTTAATTATGTGTAATGGAAAGGTGTGTGTTTTTTTTATTGAGGACTGTATTCAGTATTTACACTTATATTTAAGTTTGTGTGTATGTGTGTGTGTGTTTTTTTCATCTCACATTGAGAATCAACCCATTGCTCTCACATAATGCTCAAAAGGAGGTCTGCCTAAACACATTTATTGTTTGCATGTGAGAAGGGGGTGTCGTTTTCTCTCTCATTTCGCATGCATGCACACGCACACGCGCACGCACACGCACACGCACACACACACACACACACACACACACACACACACACACACACACACACACACACACACACACACACACACACACACACACACACACACACACACACACACCTATCCTGTTTATCCTGTTCTCTGGATCGAGAGGCCCCTGGCTTCAAGGCCAAAGAAGACCAGTCGAGAGTGTATAGGCTGTCCTATCCTGTTTCAGGCCCCTCGTAGCCAGCCACATCTGTTTAATGCATACATCCAGCCATGAGGTCATGAGGTGGGAATGTGACAGGGAGCAAAGGGGGCACTGGACCTGGCTTGGGGGATCATTAGCATCCATACCAGTTGCGATTGTTGTTAAAAGTAATTCAGATTGTAAAAATGTCACCGCTAAGTTGCCCTCCCCGACAGCGTCAGTCGTGGAGTCGGCAAATCGGCTCTGATCCCAACTATGACAAACGGTTCTGACCTGTAACAAGTTAACCTGACTCTGGCAGGCAAATCACCCCCTCTCTCCGTTCATCAGAGCGTATGTCACGACTGGTTGAGACCCGAAGGTGCGGTGAGGGAGGAACAGAGCATTTTTCACCTCCAGGCTCGATCGCTGAGACATAATGGGACCTACCTGGCTAAAGGCCTTTTTTCGGTTTCCATCAAATGGAGAGGAGAATGGATCCCAGAGGAAGGTATCAGTGTCCACGCGATGTTCTCTGGTCCGACTGAGGAATGCCAAGAACAACACAGCGGGTTTAGTGCTCAGGACCTGGAGAGGAAATTACAAGCTAAAGACACTAGATCTTAGGACATTTCCAGGTATTTAAGGTCATTAATCTACCGAATTCCTTAATGACAATATTATGGTTAGTTGGCTACTGCTTTCACTCCGCTTGCCTGAGTGCACGCATACAGTACACATGAACACACGCAACAGCACGCACAAATTAGAACTCATACAGATGTAGGCAATATGCTTTGCACCGCCTCCCCTCGGGCTCATGATAAGAGCAGCAGTTTCACCAGATTCGGACACATGTTCACTTCACACAAGCATATATATACCACACAATGCACAGTTCAACTCAAACTGTGGCACACTGCCACACACTGGTCTGTGAGAGGTGCTGCCGTGTCTGCTCCAAAAACATCCTCCCCCTGGTACAGCGCATTTCATGCAGTTCTCCAATCCAAATGATGAGAAACAATAGATGCCGCCTCATTTCTGTGTATCTCCCATAACACATCACACAAACTCATCACATTTGATCCTTGTGCGGATGATTTTTAATAATATTCTAAAAAGTATTTGCAGGATAAAGGTGTTTGGGTCCTCGCCTCCAAGTCCAAGCCTTGCCCGTCTGGGATACAGTAACTGCTCCTCTTTGTTTCTCTCCAGTGGACTGGTAACCTCGTGCCGCAGCACTGACTGCATGTGAGGAAGATGGGGAAGAATGAGAAGAGTACAGGAGAACAGATGAAGGATTAGGGGATGGGAGGATGAGTGAAGGGCAAAAGATGTGCAGAAAGATAGCGAGCGAGACGGAGAAAGTGAGAAAGTGAGAGCGCAGCACACTGTGTGACATGTGGACAGATGGTAGCCACGCTGCATAGCCGCCGAGGCAAATGCGATAGCCGTGAACCATGGTGGAGCCTCCCACACCCACGCCTCTACAGTTGACACCTTTCAACATACTCTGGATGGGAGCAGGGTGGGCAGGACACATGGGCAGGACGCTGTTTTTTAACTCTGTGTGCTGGATTATTGAAGTGTTGGCCAATTTATAATGTGTGGCATCTCTGGTAAAGGTGTGAGCATCGAGATTCAACGTGAAACGTCTCACACTGACTAAATAAAAAAACTAAATTAAAGCACAATCCAATAAAGGAGAAAGTTCAGTGAAAATCTCTACTGAAATGGTTCGTGGCTTTTTTAATAGGGCTGAGCAAAAACGCATCATTGAAGTAATGTCAACATGTGCAGTATACAACATACGAGAAATTAATTACATTTTAATGCTCTAATATCAACATATTTGGCCAATCAGATTTAGGCCCACTGGGTAGATGAGAGCGGCTGAGGTCACACAGACCAGCCAAAAAAATGAATGAACGAGTCGGAGCTGGTGTAAATAAGGGACAAGAGAAAGAGCACTGTTCTTTAGAAGAGCAAGTCTCAAAGCAAAAAGACAATAACAGCATCTACAGAAGTTGCAATTTATCGCAGAATATAATCCCAATACTCAATTCTGTCGAGCACAAAAAGAAGTAAACCCTGCAGGTAGGCAGGTAAAAGTGTGAAGAGGTAGTGACTTTAGAAGAAGCTGTTGGTGGAATGAGTAACAGAGGTGGATGGGCATAGTGAACGCACGCTTCCCGTTCTATACCCAGATCACAGTGTCCCTACAAAATGAGTTAGTGAAGGGCTTGATTCTCGCCTGTGGGAGCACGTATAACTATGTAATCAAGAGTCAATATTCATAACTGCAGGCTAGCATAACCTTTGTATTTTCTGAGCATTGGCTTTATTGGTTTCAGGGCTTATTAAAAATTTAAAGGCCAAAATACAGCAGTGCTGAACCGTGGGTATCAAAAACAGCGACTCCTTTTATTCTCCATGTACGACTTCATCGGTCATGGACAGGCTCGTATCTCTGCTGTTGGTCTTCGTGCTCCAGGGTGCAGCACTTGAAGTGCATCATATGATGCAAAGCGGCACTGTGGCGCCAGTGTGTTTCCAGCATAGCCCATACCCTTCGGCATATAAAGAGTGTGCAATATCAAGCTAGGAAAACAACAAATCAACTAAATAATAATGACCGCTATGTATACGAATGATTGTATTTGCATCGTCATGGAGAAAAAAAGTCTTTTTTTAGCCGTTTCTAACCTTTTTTGAACTCTGAAGAGATCGTATTGTGAGAAAAAAAAGAGTCTATAAGCACCAACCAGACATAGAGTACATGTGAAAGAACTGGATTAACACACTAGAATGACAGAGGTCATTCATTTCGTTCTATTAAAAATAAAGTTGTTCAAAAGCCCTTTTATTTATTGGCACAATAGTGATAATTACGTTTGGGTTTTTTGAAGCCGATAAAGAGAGATTGAGGTCTCAGTAAACCTTGAGAGAAGATAAGCTCAGGAGCGTGTTTAAATTTCCACATAGGATGATCAGGAAGAATCCCACATGTCCGTGGAGTCGGCTGCCGGCAGCAGCGACAGCCGACAGGGACTCGGGACTTCAACTCTCTATTATGTGCTGAATTAGACCTGTGGCACTCGTCGGCCTCACGTCCTTAAAGGAGCAAAAGGACATTTTTGTTTTTACACTTATCTCCTTGCCTCGGCCCCTTCATGTGCCTTCTTCACATCATCCCACCCTTTTCTGTCCTCTCCCTTCCCTCCCACTTCTTTCGCACCCGCCTTTCTCTCCGGGTCTGTTTTCCCCCCCTCTTCCCCCTTTCATCGTGCCCATGCAGGTTGGTCTGCTCCGTCCGTTGTGTTGTTTAATATGCACAGCCCATTCTTGCTCCTTTATTATTGTCCCAGTGGCGGCAGAGGCCCTTTTCTTCGGCCAGACAATGGGCGGCGTCGTGACAGAGAGCACGGTGGTCATGTCCCATTTGCCACCCCGTGCTATCTCTCTATCCTGCGCCCCCCCCCCCCCCCCCCCCCCCCCCCCCCTTCACCCGCCATCCCCTTTTCAATAGCACCCTAATACTGTTACAGGAGAGAAAGACCTGGGAGCTTTCAATACACCCCAAGCCTCCGGGGCCAGAGCTATATACATACTATTAGCATAATTATAGCCTGGGAGAGAGAAAAAAAAAAGAGAGGGGGAGAGGTAGATAGACAGAGAGGCAGAGAGACAGAGAGAGAGCGAGGCAGCAAAGGTGTTTGTAATGTGACAGCGGTCTCTCTCTCTCTCCCCCACACCCCTCCACGCACACATACGCATTCTCGGACAGGAATTCTTGTAAAGCAGATTTGAATGGATCTCGTATTGGATTTGTCCTGATCTAATCTAATGGTTGGACTAGGTCACTGTGGTCAGGGACTCCTGGGTGGGCAATTCTCCCCCCGATGCCATGGTTGCCTAACTTTGAACTTGAACTTACCCCGGGGGTCGAGCAGATTGGGAGTGATTTGAGGAGTGCTCCCCCTTGGGATGTGGGGCTGGCCGGAGCAGATGCGGTCCTGGTGGCTTGTTTACATGTTTAACAGCTTCTGTTATTCTGTCCAGCTCAGTTGTATTTTATTCATCTTAATGACGGGGTTTGATGTTCGGACTCTCAGACATGTAGTGTTTGCTGGATTACACTCCAAAAACATCTTAATCTTTCAAAACCTTTACGTTGATGACAGGAAAACATACCGTGGTGAGAGACTTTGACTTGGTTTGTTACCACATATGTTGTCACCAATGTACCGACCTGCTTTGTTCATGCTGAAGACTGTTTCCATCCACCTCATCTGCATAAACACATAAGGCAAGAAACAACAACCTATGAGGATATTATACTGAGAAATATTATGTCAAAGGCAGTATGTGTGACTGGAAGTCTAAATCCATTTACAGATTTTACATAATGATTTTACCAAGAAACTTTCCAGAATACAACACACCCACAGATCATGTATTACAGGGGTGTCCAACTTAAGGCCCGTCAGCGAAAACTGACCACCAAGCAAATTGTAAAAAAAGAAAGAAAAACAACATAGATTTTAGAACAAGCTTCTTAAGAGTATTGGATACAACATAACATTGAGACCCAAGCTGAGATATCGGCCGCATGTTGCCAGGGTGAGTTTTCTTTTTCTTTTTAAGAAAAAGCATAACACAACAGCTATAAGAGACGTTTTTGGTGAAATTTCACATGTATTTTGCATCAAAATGTAACATTAAAATTGACTTTATATTGAGACTGTTGTCATTGTCTGTAGTAACTGTTCAGTTTGGATGAAATATAGATATTTTTGTCATGGATCTCCAGTGCAACAACGCTGGAAAACTTTTAAATCTAAATTTAAAGCTTATTATGGCACTATTTTACCAGCCCGGCCAACTCAAGATGACTAGAGTATATTCCATACAGTGTGTACTTTAAAAAACAACAAACCAAACTAGGTACTTGTGAGTGACCAAGCTCATGAGTGCGCTGTAAATTAGTGGTGAGAAAAAAAATCGTGTTGGATTGCATGCAATCGGATGTAGAAATATCAGAACCTAAATCCACTTAGCTGTTTGTATTTCATCATATTGTTATTACAATACTCAACAATGTTTCTGCGTACCACATGTTCACATGATATCAAGCAGCTCTATTTAACTAACATTAATATTCAGTCTGTCTAAACAATGGCAGGAAAGCAATAGCAATTTGGATTTTTAAGCATTTGGTCACATATTTTGTTTTTACTTCAGGAAGACTGAATCGCACTTCCACCAAACATGAATACAAATAAAAGAAGATTTTCTAGAAATGTTTTCTATCCAACATATGAATGGCAGTCTAATTATTTAAATATTGTAGCAATGTCCATATATTTTCGATAACAAATATTTTATTCAGTAATAGTTTATTTAAAATTGTCCATAAGAAATAATGGTAATAAACCATTTATAACGTGACTTCATATGATTATTGTTCATGGGACTTTTGTTAAACATCATCAGTATAGCTTCTTTAAAAAAAAAAAGGCAGAAAGAAATCCAAAATTGAAATTTCTTCCCATAGCACGGACCCTGTTTCCTACCATACACTTACAGAAAAATCAACACACTGTCACGCAGAAAGGTGAGCACACGCACCCACCCATATGTTGCCTTTCATACAGCATCAACTGTACAGCACACAACAGCTCCACAGAGTAAAACGATGATCCGTTCTCCACCCACTACATATTTTTCACAGGAAAGAATACCATTGCAATAGAAAAAGCCAACTCCTCGCTGCCACTGGCCCAGTCATCCTGTTTTTAGGGGCGGCTTTAAAGCATGTCACAAGACCTCATGCATAGTAAACAGTGCGGCCTCCATGGCTGACTGGTGAGCAATTTGCCTCGTAGATTGCCTGGCCCCGGGGCCTTGGAGCTATGTTTATGTATGAGCCCTCCTGTTTCATATGTATCGGCCCCAGATCATTTTCTGCTCTCCCCCCCTCCCCGTTTTCTCCCTTGCAGAACTGATGGCATACACTTAGAGACACGGGCACACATAAAAACACACACCCTGGACAATGTGTGGAGGAGCACACATGCATGCATACATACAGACACATAACATAAACATTAAGAGTGATGACCTGCACGAGGGGTGACACTGTCCCAGCAGATTACACTATTGTCAATACAAATAGAAATTTACTATACATGTGTCACAGCTGCCGCTGCTTACTGCGGCAGTCTGGCTTTTGCAGGGTGAGTGGAGATGTATGAGGAGCATGCTGTCTGTGTTTTCGCAACATCTCATGCTGGCTTTTTTGTTGCACATTTAACCACATTTACCACCTTAAATAAACAGCTATGGTTCAATGTTAAAGCAGAAAACGTGTGTGTGTCATTAGCACCTTTTCATAAAATAACTATCATCACATGTAAATATAGATATTTTTAAACCTGTGTCAAACATCATTTGAATTTCCTGATGTCGGTGGCTTAAATTGCGAGACTGCATGCAGCGAGACAATTATGAAAGAGAGTACATGTAAGATGAGGACCCACATTCATTAACACTTCACCGTTCGGTCCATTATCGGCGTCTTCTGCATTTCCCACATTGTCACGATTCTATTTTTTACTCACTCTTTCTCCCATTCATCGTTAGCGCTGCCATCCTCTCTGCCTCAGTTTAATGGAACAGTGGACAGGTTTTAACACACACACACACACACACGCACACACACACACACACACACACACACACACACACACACACACACACACACACACACACACACACACACACACACACACACACACACACGCACACAAAGCCTCTATCTGATCAGCATGGAAACGTTTAACGTAAGACCATCTTAAGAAATATTTACAGCATCAAAAGTCAGGCTGAAGATGTCCTCTATGTGCCTAAGGGCAAAGCATCTCCAATGGGCCTAAAATGTAATGGGTTTCACAGGACACAATTTGTTTGATATGAAATGATCCTCAGCAGACACAAAGTGGCCCCCATTAGGAGCCAAGCAGATTAGTGCAGTCCTCTGAGGGTCCGAGGCTCAGTGTCACTGGTGGAAGACCCTTCTTATCTTTCATTAAGCGCACACAGCAGGGCGGATTCACTCGCCCAAGAGGGGAGGGTTTGAGGAGGGGGGTGGATGGAGAGAGAGAGAGAGAGAGAGAGAGAGAGAGAGAGAGAGAGAGAGAGAGGGTGAAAGTAAAAGGAAGAGAGGGAGGCTAAGAGATTGGTGGCGTTTAAAAAATCATTTCCACATATCATAGCCCCATCTCTAATTCAGAGCTGGAAGCAAAGGAACCGTGGGGAATGCACAGCATCTTTCACTCCAAATGCCAAAATTGACCAGCAGGCACAGAGGAAATGAGGCTGAACACAAACACACACACACATGCGCCAACACGCGCGTGTAAAATGCCCGTGAACTTGTGAATGCAGACGGGCCGGAAGAAAACGCACGCACGCAAAGAAGAACGCGCACATATGCACGGGCCGTCAACAAACATACTCACACATGCCAAGTCTTGAATAGAGACAAAACGCAAACCACAAAATGAGAAGCGCACTGGGGAATACCACTCTTCACACACATACATCCACACACCACGGTGATGGCAGGATGCCATGTGGGTTCATGCCTAATCTGTGTTTGTTAATGGTTGGCGTGTGCTAATTACTGTCACGGCGCACCAGAGGCCTTCGCTGGCCAATCACCAACGAGACTAGCCTCTGACCGGCCAATCGCTGGCTGGTCTACCCTCTGAACCAAAGGGGCTTCTGGGAGATGGGACTTTCAGCAGTGGTGAAATTGGCTTTGGAACAGTTGTCTGATGCTGGAACATGGTGTTGTGTGTGTGTGTGTGCGTGTGTGTGTGTGTGTGTGTGTGTGGTGTGTGTGTGTGTGTGTGTGTGTGTGTGGTGTGTGTGTGTGTGTGTGTGTGTGTGTGTGTGTGTGTGTGTGTGCGTGTGTGCGTGTGCGTGTGTGTGGGTGTGTCGGAGAGGTAGCGAGGGATGAGGATGAAAAAGACAGAGAGAGAGAGAGAGAGAGAGAGAGAGAGAGAGAGAGAGAGAGAGAGAGAGAGAGAGAGAGAGAGAGAGAGAGAGAGAGAGAGAGAGAGAGAGAGAGAGAGAGAGAGAGAGAGAGAGAGAGAGTGCTTCCATGTGCCTGAATGTGTGCACATGTGGCGCTATGAGCATGTGGGCTTGTCCAGCGTTATGTGTGTGAGCAGCAGACGACAGAGTGGAAAGGAAAACAAGGCCTGAATGTGGGCCAAGTCAACCACTCTGCAGGCTCAAAGGCAGCAGTAATCCAGTGTTGACATGGTAATAGCCATGAGCTTAGTGTCAATTAGATAGAAACAATATGCTTACTCCACTGGAGTAAGTGGATAGTACCTTTTAAGTAGAAAAAGCCGTGCAATACCCGGTTAAAGCTGAAATTAAATGAGGCTATGAATATGAGACATTCCAAACCAACACACGCTTAGAACTCTCCTCTCTTGTGTTTCAAATTCTAACAGCGTCCTTCTTGGCTTATTTGTACCAATATACATTTCACACGCTGGCAGTGACAACCATCAAAGCAGGATTCCGCTACCATTTTGAGCTAGCAACATATTCTACCCTCAGAGGCTAGATGGCCTTATTACATCCCGGTTGCTCAGAATGGGTTTCTGGGCCATGAAAATCTCAAACCACGCAGACCACCATCATTCAGTGCTGGTGAAAGAGGAGAGATACAAAGGGTGAAACCTTCTTTGACATTCCTGGAATGGCCCTGAAGCCATTGGAGGGAGGCGGTGCATATGTGTGCGTGTGTGTGTGTGTGTGTACGCGCAGTATGTGTGTTTGTTCGTACAAATGGCTGCTTTGGCTCGTTTGATAATGCCATGGAACCAACTGAGGCCAGAGGGTATGAGGGGGAGAGGATCATGTGATTGGCTGATGTGTTACACCATCTTAAATGATACTGAGGGTCCATTTACTGCAGTCGTCTACCAACGCCGGGCCGAGGGAAAAAAAACGGACCCTTATCGACAGCACATGTTGGGAAAGTTGCGGTACATGCGTTCAAAGGGAGAATAAACACAGTGATGGATTTGCATTTTTAAGATGCGCACATTCTGTCCCGACGATCTGGCAGTGTGGATGCGAGCGATGGCGTACCAGCCGATGTGCTACTTTAAGGAGATCCTTGGTAGTGGCCGGTGGGTGAATTTTGCACACTGCGGTAATTTACTGCCTTTGTGCTTTGCTTGGAGAGCCAAAATGTGAGCGATTTATATCCCTGACATCCTCACCTTTTTTTATTGGCTATGAGAAGCAGATGCGTCAAAACATACTTAAAGAAGTCAAAACAACAGCACACACATTTTGAACATTATTCCGTCAGCACAACGTAGCATTATGAGCCTGAGCACGGCTCCCTCTGTCCACCCATCTGATATTTCACCTTCTCCTGTAAGGAGCACTCACATCTCCATGAACACTCAAGCTTGCAGCGTCTCAGCATCAATACATTGTTTGCTTAAATTGGAAGGTCAGTAAGGGGGGGGGTGCGACTAATGTGGCAAACCACTTCAAAACCACTTTTCATCTTTTCCCTTCGTTCTTTATTATCAGCTTCTCCATCATTTTCATTCACCGTGAAGCCCGAGAAAGCCCTTTCATCTGCGAGGGAGAAGTCGAGGAAAAGGGAGAGGCCATTGAGGAAAAAGAAAATAGAGAGACGCGATGGCGCAGGGATGATTATATGTGAACAGGTCTTAATGACTTCTCTCTTTCTGACTCCTCTCCACTTATTATCCCACCAAGCAGCCTGCTGACATCTATGGAAGCTATACAACTGAGAATCTTCCTCACAACGAGGAGAGGAGAGTTGCACTTTCTTGAACAATAGGTTGAGGCTTGCTGCTTTGCCTTGAGAGCATGGCTACGGCTGTTAGGAGTGACCTTGTGATGGTGATTTTCAGGCTCCGTGGTAAAGAAGATATGTTCCAGCCTGAGTGAAACTGTATTTATCTGCAACCCAAAATGTGGGGCCAATTTTCATCCAGACAAGCATGGAGTGATTGCTGCACGTGCAGATCCAGTCCAGATCATGAAAGCCCTCGCAATACAATTCTGCATTCATTTATGTTGCGTATTAAGTTTAATAACCTCTATTGAACAGGCACTCCTGGGCTTGTGACTCAGGTCTTGTCCTGGCACACCGTGTTTCAAGCAGCAATTTTATTTCCAAGGCCCGGGTTTTAAAACAAGGTCACTTGTTCTCTGCCGTCTCTTGAAAACTTGAGAAGTCAAAGTTCAGTGCCAGTTCCTTTTCTCCTTTCTATTCTGAAATTACAAGAGCTTTCAGTGAGGTCACCGCACTACCATATGAATAATAGATTTTAATTGATTTAACCTGGTCCTGAAGTGGGCTAAAACGCAAGCCCTGTCACTTTCAGAGGGCAGCAAGAGGGGAGCATGGTCCAGCACACATCTTTAAAAGCCCCTTGACGTGAGTCCGGAATGAAATATTTACACTGCAGCGAGGACTGACCTCCTGCTGCAAAACCACGACGTGATCTGCGATTGATTTTTGACAAGACAATTGGGGCGAGACAAAATGCGACCAGCGCTGTCCGGCTCAGCTCGTGAATCCAAGCGGCCTGGTGAAAGCAGGAGTGGTCATCAAGGTTTTAATTGTATGTTATTTCATTCAAATTCACCAAATGTTTTTGAGGGAGATGAAGTGATTTGCTACACAGATTCTGTGGACATGGTATTATTGATTTTTTTTTTTGGGGGGGGGGATTCTGTCCTTATTTGAGGTGGAAACAGTGAAATGTAGGAAAACAAACCATGTGATCCTGGAGTGAAAGTCCGGCCGGATAAAAACTGTGAACCCGGAGCATGTTCCCCAGCCACTCAGCCGTCATCCTGCTACATGAAGTGGACATTTAAAAGGTGCCCTGAGTGTCCCACCGGCTATACCACAAAGAAATCGTCCTAGAATAGTTGACTTTTTAAAAGTGACTGGAGAGAAAGGTTAATTATTAATATCTCAGCAAAGCTTTAGAAGCAATGAGCTTTTTGAATCGACGCTACTGCCCGGCACCCGCTGACCTCTTTGCTTGTTGCATGTGCACTGTGTGGAGAATAGATATATCAGTTCAATGTTTTGCTTTATTAAAGTCTGTTTCTCGCTGATCCAACAGGCAGTGTTAAATATTATGTAGATTTATTCATAACATTTGCATGATAAATTGGGAGCAAAATGAAGCAGCTACACTTGAATTATTAAGATTATGAAAAATTATAATGAATGCTTTGCTCTTGATGTGACTTGTTTTCCTGATAAACAAAGGCCTCTAATTACCACAGAAACATCTGGGGACTTTGGTAACCTTCATTAATCTAGCCCAATCCCACCATTCATCTCCCTGCAGAGTTTCACATTAGAAAGGATAAGTGCACCAGTGACACTGCATATAAATGCTTACTAGTTATCAGACACATTCTCTGCAGTTTCTCCCTGGCATCTTTCCACACCTCAGGGATATTGCCCACTAACTGCCTTCTGCTGGTGGCACATCCTCAGATCTTATTGTCTCTGAGTGTTAATTGCAAGATAGTAAACACTGATTACAAGTCAATTATCTGCAGCTTCAAAACCGAAAGCCGCAGTTCCCTCCACCAAAAATAGGTGACGTAAGAAATTCAACAGAAAACAAAAAAAAAAAAACAAAGTTGGACATCTTTACTGATATCTGTGCATATTCCCAAAGGCAAGAGCACCTTGAGTTCATCTCAGACATGATAATAAATGTGACATTCAGCCTGGCCTTGCACCACATATATTCAAACTCGTTTTTTTTCCTTTCGTCTCTCAGTCCACATTCATCCTGCTCTTCCAAAACTATGGATTCTCCAAGTATGATCCAACACTTCAATTCATCATGTGTTGCAGATGGTCCATGTGCACAAGTTTTTCTTGTGTTCCTGAGGGTCTCTACAAAGTGTAAGTGTGTGTGTGTATGTATAGTGTGGGGGCTATGGATCAGTGCCCCCCCCCCCCCCCCCCCCCCCCCACGCCCTCCTCCCACATATAAAGTGTGAGCAAAGGGTAGCAGAGTGCGTTTCTCCTATGACCAGGGGCTTACTGCCAGAAAACTTGGCTTGGATGAGAAAGGAAAGAGCTGAGATATAACACTTGATCTGGTGAGAGAGATTGAGGAGTGTGACCAGGTGCGTGTGTGTCGGTGTGTGCGTGTGGAAAAAGGAGGTGATGGAGGATTTAAGATAGGTGCTATAGTGGTGGGGAAAACCACTTCTGTCAGATTTCCTTTAAAGTTTCAGCAATCATTTGTTTAGTAAGTGTGTGTTCCGTTGTGCTCCGTCTTTGTACATGTACAGTATTTCGTGCGCGCACGTGTGTGTGTGTGTGTGTGTGTGTGTGTGTGCGCTGCTCCCTCTCTGACCCGCCGGACGAGTAGGGGGGGGATTCCTGCTGATTAATGGGCCTGTCGGGTCTCCCATGGTGGCACGCTGCCAAACTAAATTTGGCCACTGCTGGCTAGCAGGGTCAGGTGCAGGCAATGGAGACATTAGGGAGGGCCGGCCTCACAGCAGCATCTCCTGAACACCGAGCACCTCGGCACCAGGAGGACCTGGAACCGGCCATGGCAGGTCATCTTACTGAACTGTTAAAAGAACTGTTTGAAATCTGGGACTGTCATCAGTGGAGCTTTGGGGGGGGGTTGTTTTCTTACGGAACAATGTACAAGAGCAAATGATGTGTCACGGCTGCAGGTCATTAGTGACGATGGGAATAATTCAACGGTTTATCATTTATATGTTCTGGCTTTATTAGTTGGACTGATTGTTGATTGTAAGTTCATCATTAAAGAGTCAACGGGGAGCTTAGCTTCGCCTAGATTAGCCTAGAGGCGAGGAGGAAAATGAGAGACTTGAAATTTGTATTTAAAAAATTTTTTTTTAAAGCATAAAAAACTGAAATGTTTTTTTTCACAGCTTAAGCACTTTAAATATATATATATATATATATATATATATATATATATATATATATATATATATATATATAGATAGATACATGATCCCAAATACGACACAGTCATCTGAAGGGACTTTTACAGAGAAAACATGAGCAAGGAAAGTAAAATATTTTAACAGGAAGAGCCAGTGAAGGCTTTCTACAGAACCAGACTCAGAGGTGGCGGCTCCACTGAGAATTACCACAATATTTGCACAAAAGAAGACAAGACCAGTTCTGATAAAGGCTAAAAATTGCTTTAATTGAAAAAGAAAGATTATGTTGTTGGTTTTTTTGCTAAAATTATTTAAGACCAGTATATTAAAAAAATACAATAAAAACGGAATCTAAAGTATGTATGTTTGTATTAGAGATGTTTTTTTGTTTTGTTTTTGTTTTTGTTGTTTTTTCCCCGTTATGGCTCCGCACTGTATACGTCTTGAAACAGCACAATGGGCTGTTGGAGAGAAGGTTTCACACAAAACCAGCTCAGCTTGCCAGTAATTTCCTCTCAAAAAGCACATGAAGGTAGCATATAGACTATGTCAGAAAAAATTTTATACAATCGCTCCCCTGGATATGATTTTAAACTCGATATGAACTCGACCACACTCAGCTCCAGTACTTAGATATCTATTGACCTGCATGGCATGACAGCTGCTGCGAGTTGTTGTAGCAACCTACGCTATTTGACATCGTTATTTCAGTCAGAAAAGATAAAGCAGCTCCATACAACAATCAAGATCTGCTCCCACATCCCACTGAGCAAAGAGTGGTCTGAAACTTTCAGAAGACGTCCTCGGGGAAGCAAGAATGACAGACATTTGTACGTCTTTCCTGGACATTGCATGGACGTCTTCTCTGGACGGCATATGAACATCAATGAAAAAAAAAAAAAAGTGTGGATTTCAACCACCACCTGGGGAACATTGATTCTTACAATATTGTTGTCAACGTGTCATATGTGGTGTAAGGCACAAAACAAGGATGTGTAGGGCTCAAGTGACACTTTTTGTTCAGCCAATAGAAATGAGCTGTCAGACACATGCATGAGTGTGTGTGTGAGAGTGCGTGTGTGTGTGAGAGTGCGTGCGTGTGTTGCTACAGCTGTGAGCGAAATTTGAAAACAGATCCAAAATAAAGCCAGTCTGATTGATGATCTTGTTTAGATAATTCATATAATAACTGAAATATACACAGAGCTGGCTCGGCGTCTGAAAAACGTGACCATGTCAAACTCCCAAGAATTCAAGTGTCCAATGAAACGAAGTAATACTTTCATGCAGTTGTGAAATGTGTTTGAGAGACTTTAAAAATCTTTTTAAATCATATTTCCTGCATTTACTATCAATTTTGCATGTTAAGTTTGACGATTTAAAGAATTTTTAATGTCATCAAATCCTTGAAAAGTAGAGATGCTGACAGACGCAGTGCATCTCAGAGAGCGTCAGTCATCGCGCCGTGTCACAGAGCAGAGGGCCCACTGTACTTCCGTGACCCCGAAAAAGCCGACGCTGTGAAAGCCTGCGACCAGTCAGACGAGCTCCACCCTCCAAAGTGTTTGAGAGTGCCTGCTGTTGGTTTTCGGAAAACAGCGGCGACAGTGTCGATTCACCTGACCTTCGCATGCGGCGCAGACAAAAGGTGTCCGCTGCTTTATAATAGTCATAAAACTACATTTTGTCCCATTTCATCGCTAATCGATGCTGATGAAAGAGGCAGTGCCGCTAAACTGTAGACATAACCACCAGCATCCCACTCAACCCCACGTCCCTCCCCCACAGTGACATTTCCTCGTCCATCTCACAGTGCAATCAGCACTATCCATTATGTATTCGCCACTAGGTAACAAGCACAACTTGACCAATTACAGACACAATAGTAGACCCCCGCAGCTCGTTTTTCTCTGTGTTTTTTTGCCAGCGCTGTCATGGCGACCTCTACAACAGACGGACGTCAAGACTGGTTGGCAGGTCACCCAAGGTGGGCAATGTGAGTACATAATTACAGCTTGGGAACATTTGCCCTTTGCAAATTGTATGAAATGCATAGTGGCTAATTGGGCCACTCTGGCATTTGTGGAGTTCGTGGGGTCATCTTTTATGTGACGGCCATTATCACTAAAGTGATAAGAGTGATAGGCCCACTCAGCTCCCTCTGGTTCCTGTGCTGTATCCATAGAAATAGCTGGGACTGGGTCAAGTTGAGGAAGACATTACATTGCCAGTCATACAGGTCATGAAATTAAGCTTCTTTTTTTTTGTTTTTGTTCAAAAAGCTGTTCTGATCAGGTAAATTATACTTTCTCAAACAGATGAACCGTCTTTGCTTGGGTATCGACTTAAACGCTGACTCTGGCTTCCAACAGCTGAACTGTGACTCGGGATATTGTTTTAGTTGGGTTTTTTTTATTCTCCCATCCAATTGCAGCCCATTGAGGTCAGAGTTGTCTGATTTCAAAGGAAGAGTATTTACGATATTTTGTATTTCCTGCTCCCACCGTATCAAATTTCTCATAATCCTTTGTACTACACAGAGCATCATACTCTCACAGAAATCCATACAGGTTTAAGAAATCAAGTTGGTTTGAGCTGTTAGGTTAGTTAGACTTGGTCCAGTGATGTAACCTTAATTTAATGCTCAGTCATTTGGTGCAGCAAATGTTGTGTTTGAGAAACCTCTGAGAAAGTTTAAAGGGTCTGGGTTCAGTTTAAGGCAGGGGTGTCAAACTGATTTCAGTTGAGGGGCCACATCCACCCTGATCTGAGCTCTGGAGGCTCAACAACTCAAACATAACATGTTAAACGGCAGATATGGACAAATGTCAAAGTCTTTCTTCTTTTGATCCTTTTGTAACTGCAAGAATTCGCCAGTCTATTCTGAAATTTACATATTAAAGTTAATCAGATATTATTATATTTGCAAAAAAAAAAAACAACCCCTCAGTCCCCTGTATCTGGATATCATATTTTTATTCAGGATTAAAACAATTTGTCATCATCTGGACATTTTTTTTGAGTTTACGTGTCTAAAGTATCACTTCACATAAATTGGACACCTTTATTGTGAAAGGTGTTGCGTTATGTGACCTACACAGATGCATTAATGAATTCTGACCAAGGGGTGGTTTTCAATGTCATTTTTGCCAATCTAGTGTTTTTAGATCAGCCTCTGTCAGTTTTCATATTTATACTTAAAAAAAAAAAAAAAAAAAAATCACATGGCGGGCCGGATTAGATCCTGTGGCGGGCCGCTTCTGGCCCCCGGGCCTCATGTTTGACACCCCTGGTTTAAGGAGTCCGTGTGTAGCGCGAGTCGTCTGGGTTCAGGTCTCAATCCAAACTGGATCTAAAGGACTCAAGATGATTTTAAAGGGTTAAATGAAGACTCTTCATGTGGACCACTCAAGTCCAAGTGGACGCCCAGATATTTGTATGAAGAAACGATTTCCACGTCACACTGACACATACTGGGGATGGAGGAGACTTGTCCTCCGAGAAACCACCACCATCTCCTTTGTCTTGGCCACGTTGAGCCGCAGGTGATTTTCCTCGCGCCACTTCACAGAGCGCTCCACCAGGGCCCCCGGTACTCGTCCCCCTGTCCTCCCTCCCTCCACACACCCCAGTGTGGCCGCGTCATCAGAGAACTTCTGACGGTGGCAGGACTCAGTAGTGTATCTGAAGTCCCAAGTGTAGGCGGCGAAGAGGGAGGGTGATAACACAGTTCCAAGGGGGGCTCAGACGCTGCTGGATCTGCAAGACATGGCTTCTGTGTTTGCTGGTGTTCACTATGGAGTGATTGAATAGTTGTGCCCGAACAAGTCTGAATAAAATATCTTAGACTAAAATCGACAAATAAAAGTCACGGGGAAGCAAGCTGAGGAGACAAAAGTAGCATCTCTGCTTAGAGCTAAGCCACTTTGCTTCACAATCACAAGTTGTTGTTGTTTTTTTTTTAACACAAAGTAAATCACTTTGCACATGAATCATTGAGCATACACCCCTCCCAGTATTTTATTCTTTAGGTTCCAGTATTTAAATTCAAAAACCTTGAATAGATTAGGCCCATTGTTTTGTGTTGTATATATTTGTTGATTTATGTCATGGAGCGTCTAAACAAATGAAATGATATGTCTTTTAGCTCCTTTACTGTCAATGGGATGAGGGCAGAAATGGTCAGAAATGACATATTTCTTTGTCTCAAAAACTTCTTTTGATCAGTTAAATTAGACTTTTTCCGTCTCTCACTGCGGCCCTGGTTTTGAGCAGAAATCTGGCTCGGTATATTACTTGTTAAGTTTTGCTCATCTGATTGCAGCATTTCGAGGTCAAGGTTCTATCATTTCAAAAGTGGAGTATTTATGCTATATTGTATTTTCTGCTCCCATTGAGCCCAATTTAGTTTGAATTGATTGCCTCAAAAGGACCTATGAGGCCAGATTCCTCAGAGTTTGATTTCCGATATTAGACTGAGAGATTACCTGACTGCGTGAGTGAATTGACAAAAAGAAACAAATCGCAAGCTCTTGAAATTGTTAACCTTGTGCACTTGATGAACATATTTTCACTGAGGACTGTCCTTCATCTCCTTAAAATATTCATTATCTATGAACCTTGGCTATCCGCAGTGACAGTAGCAAAAACCCCCTTCACCTTCAACAACCCACAGCTCATTTCATCATGCGAGGAAATAAAATAAAAAATGAACCCAACATTTTACTTTTTGAATCCCTTGCTCTGACATGGAACTCCTGCCATTCCACCAACGCCTCCCAGTTCACAGTGAGGCAGGAATGTGCTAAATCCTCCTCAGGTGGGGGAGTCGGCCCACCAGCCATCGGTCGACTCCATTCTCATACAGACTGATAAATCTCTCCCCCTTGCATCCACACCCCTACATTAAGTAAAGGTAGCGCCATCTGCTCCCTATTAATTCCCCAGCAGGCGACTTATCACCTCCACCCCGGTGACCCCGTGTGCCTCCTACATCCTCCCTGCTCCTCTCTGTCTCGCTCCATCCTCTCTTCTCCCCTCGACTCCCTCATTCCTGAACCCAATTCATCTCATCCTCCGCATGTTTTATACACTACAGTTGAAGAGGTTTGTTGACATTTAATTTTACTGTGCCTTAGAATATGGATTTGCACGTGCACACACACACACAGACGCACACGCGCACACAGACACACACACACACACACACACACAGAAAGTATAACCTTTTACTAACTGCTAAACTCTCCAGCAATCCAACTCCTCCCCCGTGTCCTGGTGGCGGGGGTTCAGAGGACAAGTCTGGCCTTCTGGGTCAATGGCAAATGAGAAGCAGAGCTTTAGGATTAGGGAGGAGATAGCCAAGGGTTCAGGAGCCTTTCTCTGGCTTTGATTAGCTCCCTTACTTGATTAAATGCCCATCGTGAGGGGGGGAAAAAAAAAAAAAAAGTTGAAAATTGGATGAGGGGAGAAGAAGAGAAGAGGAGGTAGAGACAGACTCAAGGCCATTTGTTTTCTCAGCTGGGGCTAGTTCAAGTGGTTGTCTTTTGGAGCCCTCTGGCCCGGGTTCACACACACACACACACACACACACACACACACACACACACACACACACACACACACACACACACACACACACACACACACACACACACACACACACACACACACACACACACACACACACGGGGGAGATTAATATAAATGTCCTGAGGGAGGACAGAGTAAGTCAGAAGGTTGGCTCTCGTGAATCCACCACCTCGTTCTCTTACTTTCCACTCCCGTTCCTCACTCGCTTGTTTACCCCCTCATCTCTCTCTCTCTCTCTCTCTCTCTCTCTCTCTCTCTCTTTCTCTTTTTCCCCCCACTGTACTCTCTCCCAGTCTGGTCTGTCAGGGTAACCTGACTCCGGCGGCTTCTGACACGATCCAGACCGCTCGTAGCCCCTGCCCAACACTTTCACCACCAGAGCCAGACAGTAAAACAACCAGATTACTACCACATGTTCCCCCTTCTTTCTCCTTCTCTCTTTCTCCATTTTTTTGCCCGATGAAGACTTTTGCAAGCTCGAAAATGTTGCATCTTCTCAGCCCAGTAAGATTTTTTTTTTCCCGCCCCATCTCTCCATTTCTTTTTAAACATGCACATTACGTAGCTGCCATGCATCTCCCGTCACCACCAACACAGGTCACACCAAAACACCCCGGAGAAGGGTAAACTGACCCACACTGGGTGCGTGCGTGTCGGAAATCTGACAGGAATGGTGCGTGTGCACGAGTGTGCATGCGCGTGCGTGTGTGTGTGTGTGTGTGTGCAGTGGTGGAGCGGTGAACTGCATGTGTGTGAGCGTGTGTAGTTATGGTAGTTCAGATAAACAGTAATAGGTCCAGACAGGGGAGAGAGGGGAAGAAGAAAAGCAGAGGGAGAAGAAATGGAGAAGGAGGGGAGGCCTTAGTGGGAGGTTTGGAAAGAAGAACATGGTTCCAACAAAGTCATACCTCTCTATGGTTTTGTGTTGCGGTTTGTCCCGTTAACATTCACCTGAATATCGCGTCGCCACAGATGGGGCAACTGCACCTCTTTGTCACCTGCGACAGGATGTGGAATCTCAACCATAATTGTTTTGAATCTTGAAGCGAAAAAATTAATCTTTTGCACAGTGAGTCCTCGTCACATGACCGTTTGAAAAGGCAGTAGCGTCACAGCACAGCGTCATCTGGTCCAGTGTTTCAATCCGTGTCGAAAGTGCAGATATAAAACTACAAGCTCGTTTTTAAATGACGTTGATAGCCCAAATAAAAGAGATATGAGGAAAAATATGTGTGACCTTCTATAAATAGTTTTACAAAAACGCCTGTGGCAGTGCTTCTATTTCACTGTAAATATCTGTATATAACTGTTTTTTCAGTCCTGTTTTGATACATTTTAGTTAATTGTAGTTTAGACTTACTTTACAAGTAAACAAAATGATTCGTTAACCATGTCTGTGACTTTTATAGTCAATAAATCTATGTTTTTACCACCCGAATTTGTAATTTTATGGTGTTTTTAGATCCACTGTTTTAATACAGTATGCCAAAGTGATGAAAATACTTCAGAAATGCATTTATGAGGTTGTCCTGAACAAAATGACACCAAAAAAGGCAAGGTTTAAGGATTTTATATCTGAGATATAAAGGAAAAATCAATTGTAGTGAAAAACGGCACAAAATGCTTCAGGCCCCAGAGGGTTAATATCCAAATAGAGTTTAAAAAAAAAAAAGATTCCTTTGGTCATTAGCCACATATCGGTGGATAGTCCACTTGCCCTAGAGTGAGTAAATCCTCAGTTTGAGCCCTTCTCTGTGGAGTTTGCATGTTCTGCCTGTGCATGCATGAATCACATCTCCGGTACTGTGGTTTTTCTCCACACACCCCAAAACTACATGTTTGAGGCTTTAAACTTGGTGTGAAAATGAGTTGTGTGTGATCCTAATGCGGAAAATTAATGTAGTTTTCATGTTGGGCCACCAGGGAGTGCTGTTCGGAAACTGTGCAACTAAGTGCATTTTAATCATCTTAATCCTGTGAAACATAGAGATTGTTTAACTCCTGTCGTAGAGCACGTTTCTTCTATTGTCGCAGCTTGTTCAGCACGTAGCCTCGGGGGGGGTCGCTGAGTGATTTAATGTCTAATCAGGCAAAAGTTGATAAGGGGTTAATCGGTTGACTTGTCAGCAGTGGGATTCAAACTGGCAAACTTCTTATTCACTAGCCTTGAGGCCACAAACATGATATAAGTCATAAGCACACAAAAAAAAACTTATGTGAAGGATTTTAGTGTGCTTTTAGATTTGTTGTTATAATACCACTCTTTCTTTTTCTCAAAATGTACTCAAGCTTTGACTTTTTTTTTTAAATCACTCATGTATTTCAGAAATGTGTTTACTTGTTTTTTGTGCTTTTTCCTCGATTTTTAGCATTTATAAGCTTTTGTCTGTGGCAAACAGTTGTACAATTATGATGGCGACCAATGAATTTGCGTTTTCGTTTGTTAACGACAGTTTTTGTGAATTCAATGTGATCGTTACACTTTTCTTTCATATTAACGATTCTGTCATTGACATGGTTTTACGGAGCATGACAAGACTGTGCTTGGAAAACGACATTTATTGCGGTTTTAGTCATTCCGACATTATGACGACGATAAATGTGATATATTCTGCAGCCCTGGTTTAAGCCATCGCAAAGCCTATCATTTTTCCTCTCCATCTAATGATATAAGTGAAGCGAGTGTGCAACCAGACCTTCAGAGAGTTATCTTAAGAGAGTTTCAGTCCACTTTTGACTTTGCACCTGCACAATGTTCCCTCCCTCCTCCACACTCGGCTGGCGGGAGCTGACTTGGTCATTCTGCATGCCCAGGCACATTATCAACTCGCAATTACACTCACACTCTCTGTTCCGCTCACCCAAATGAACCAGCTGGTGGTACAGCAGCGCCGCATTACAAACACATTGACTACTTTACATTTCTTAAATAAGAGGTCTTCCTATCACAAATAACCTTAATATGAACTTAATATGAAGTAATGAATCTGCTGGAGTTTCAGTTCGGCACACTGGAAAGTTAATAAAACAATATTGCGATTGGTAGAGAAGGAGAACTCTGCGGACCAAGCTTTAGATTAGGCCCCTAATGGCTCTGGAGCCGGAGGCTAAATTGAAATGTAAAACCCAGAGCGAGACCCTAATTCACCCTTATCTGTGTGAGTGACGAGCCTGCCTCCCCCGACTGAGATTGGGGCCATTGAGTTGGATGAACTGCAATTTGCTTTGTTAGAGGTAGGTGTATATGCATGCGCTGCCCAAATCACAGTATGGAGATATAGAACGCGTGTTTGGAATGCATTGCGGTGAATGAATCAGGTTCAAAGGCGCTCCCTCTCCTCTCGCTGTCTCCATTTCTTCACACTGAGGTGAGACTGTAGCAGAGAGAGACACATCATCTGAACGTGTATGTAACGACGAAGGATTAAGAAAAAAAACTCTTTATAACAGCCGTTTGATTGAACGGAGGGATTTGGTTTTTCCTGCATGTTGGGGAATCGTGATCTTTCTTTCCTGAGGGTGCAGAATGACTTTGTGGCCTTCGGGCCGGTTGCGCTATAAAAAAAAACAAAACAAAAAAAAAACAAACACAATGCCACCACCTCCTCCTCCTCCTCCTCCTCCTCCTCCTCCTCCTCAATCTCTCTTCTATTCCCTTCAGTCAACAGGCCACTCGTCCACCTGTTCCCATTATGTTACCTCGGTGATATTTCTCTGTCTCTCTCCTCCTCCTACTCCCTCCCTCTCTAGTGCTTCTTCCTTCCTCCCCTCTCACCCTAATATCCTTCGTTTCCTTTATCTCTCCTCCTTTTACCACCACTGGAGCCTCCATGGCTGACCGTTCATTACCCTAATCAAATCCAGCAGCTGAACAACCGCTCACTGCCACTCCAAGAGCTGTTTTTCTTTTTCTTTTTTCTTTCTTTCTTTCTTTTTTTTTTTAAATCCCCGGACTCATTTGCATATGCGTCCAGTTAATTAGCGTGGGGGCGCAGGTGCGTGGTGATAATCATTATTAAACATGACAGTCACCTGTGACCGTGCTGCCCTCCTCAACCCTGCACACACACACACACACACACACACACACACACACACACACACACACACACACACACACACACACACACACACACACACACACACACACACACACACACACACACACACACACTCACACACACTGCAGTCCCATCACAGCTTGAACATCAGAGACTGTCAATGGGCATATCCACTGATGATGTAATTTTCTGCCTCTGCTTTAGTCGTCAACATACATTCCACACCTTGCATTCGCCGCCTGATCACTTACCGCGCGCGCGTGCGTGCGTGTGTGTGTGTGTGTGTGTGTGTGTGACACCGACCTGGACTCCGTGAGCTGGGCAGTGTTTAGAGAAGCAGGCTAGTTTTGGGTTCAGTGTCTTTTGGCAGCAAGAACTGAAAGAGAGGGGGGAAAAAAATTAATAAGAGAAAGTCATTCCCACTGAGAGAAAGAGCACGGCTGTGTGTGTGTTGGCCTGTTGACATCACTGGGAGCGCTGGTTTCTCTACTACCACCACGAGAGCCAAGATTTCTCTCTTGGAGTGTGCCAGTATCAGCATGCATGGCACTGTTGCATGCAAATTCACATTTTTACTGTGTCTCCTTGTAAATTTGGATGTTCCTTAAACTACACACATTTGTGTCTGTCCAATGTTCACTTGATAATGGGCTACAATGCGGAAAGAATGATTGGGTCAAATGTAATTGCAGTAATTCCCGTATCAGAGGCCCATGTCGAAGTGGACAGCAGGGTAAACAATAAAAAGGAGTTATTTTCCTGCTATTTCTGCTGTTTTAACATTTGAAGTTATTATCACTAGGTGTGAAGTTACATGGTGAATCACTCTTGTTTTCATTCCTGGATTTTATTTGAATTATATAAATAGAACACTGTTTAAGTCCAATTTAAGACCAAGTTATTGGGTATCTGGAAACACAAATATTTAGCCACTGTACTGGTTACATAAATGTGTTTTCAAGATTTTGACAGGATTTTGTAACAGAATATTTTTGGAAAGTTTCAAATAGCACAAACAAATACATTTTTTATATAAATGCATTGTTTTCCATTAGGTTTTGTAAATCAGTTACATGAATTCCTCATTATAGGAGCATGTAAACAAACCAATGGGATCCTGCTATTTCTTGAACTCTGACACTCTCTGCTGTATGCTTGAAGAAATGCAGCGTTTTGTCTTCTACAGAGCTCCAGAATCGACTTCTGAAGGGACAATTGAAAATTTGCTCACAAATTATTATTTCATGGCTAAAAAAAACATAATTTAATGGCCACACATCAGTATTTTGTGGCCTCAATTTACTAATTCGTGGGCACAAAATAATGCTTTCTAACCTGAAATAATACTATGTGGCACACAAATTTGAATTTTGTGACCACGAATCACTATTTAATGGCTAAAAAACAAGATTTCATCGCCACACATAAGTATTTTAAAAATACTTATGTGTGGCAATGACATGCTGTTTTTTAATTATGATTTTGTGGCCTCAAATTATGATTTCGTGGGCACAAAGTATTATTTTTCAGCCCCAAATTACAATTTCGTGGCCACAAAATAATGTTTTCTAGTCTCAAATAAATATTTCGTGGCCA
>NC_137652.1:26048293-26113293 GCF_963422515.1 Blennius ocellaris | reverse complement strand
TTCAGTTGTTCAATCAAACATATCCTCAGTTTTGATTCACCTTTACATCAGGATGAACCGACATTTCACTGTATTTTGCAGCGGGAGATTTCATAAAAAGTGGCTTTATATTGAGTTTGTAGTCACTTTGGTTTTGTGAAAATATAGACATTTTCATTACGTATACACAAAATATATGTTAAAGTTTAAATGTTAAAGTTATTTTGGCACCATTTAACTAGTCTGGTCTGCGCATGCGCATCCATCCCCCCTCTCATCCACTTGTAAACAAACATGGCGACCCGCGGTGGTATAACTCGGTCAGTATTCTAGTTTTATCGTCCATATCAGTAGTTTTATAGTTGAGACTCACCCCTGATAGCATTCGATGCGTCATCAGTCCATGCCGATGTCGGGTTCTCTCCATTTTCTTCACGTTTGAAGCGTATTGTTCTTTGCACACATGTCTGTGTGATTTCATTATAAAATCAAGCAACAGCGCCCTCGCATGGCCTGGAATACTAACTACATCATTGTTTCTGTGTCCCATGCTGCAGTGTAAACACGCTCTTTTTTTTCTTTTTTTTTTTTTTAAAGGATGAGGTGTTGTCATGTGAAATGCCGTCGTGAAAACAGGGTCATAATCATAAAAAAAACACTGCCTTGTAAACTTTGCTGCTTCCAATATATTTTCCTAAAGTGCAGCTTTTTGTCATTTATTCTCACAATAACTTGAGCAAAACTGGTGAACACAGCTTTTTCTTTATTAATATATATTGCTGAAATTCAGGAGAGAAAAATAGTCAAAAAACAAAGAGTGAAAATGAAGATAAATAACTGAGGAAATATTGTGCCAATTGATGATCTGATTGGCAATTGAAAAGGTGGTAATTTAGTGTTTCTCAAAACTAAAAGAGAGGCGTTAGGTAGAAGTAACAGGCTGATCCTGCCGACACTATCATATCTACTTACAGTGCGAAACTGATGGAGACAAAAACAGATTCCTCGTCTCCCGAACTGACCTTGGCGGGAGCTGCGACTCGAGGGCAGAAACCCAAATAACCCAGCCATGAAAATAAAAATCAATGCAGGAAGCAGATCTGTTGCCAGAAGGTAGTCCTCCAAGGTCAACGGCCCCGGCTGGCTGGCTATCGCGTTAAGCTTTCCACCCAGTCACACAGATGTACACAAACAACGGACATGAAAAGAGAGAGATCCCAACAACATTCCCTCAGATCAGTAGTTAGCGTGGGAAGGTAAATACAGTTTCTGCTCACTTTTGGACAAAAATAACCCAGTGGGATGTGTCTTCCCGGTTTGTTAGTCTTAACATCTTGTGCCAAAAGTTTATTGGACATTCTCACTGTACAGGGTGTATTTTTGCGACACTGCTTTCAACTAAAAAACATAAAATACAGTTTTGTTTGTGCACAACAATGTTTTCTGGTGAAAAACCTTTTGTTGCATTTTGGGTGTCAGTTGACAGGAAAACGGTGCTCAGAGCCACGGAAAATGCTCATTTTTGAAAATGCTCAAATCCCATCTCCATGGAAATGGCGGAAAACTTGTCTCATATGAATGCATATATAGGTATGAATAATTGTTCTGCACATGCTCAGTAGAGGAACAATAAGAACAATGTTTTCCCCCAGAAGTCTATATTCCCCTGCTTGGTAGTTTTATAGTGGACAGACTATAATGTATATCTCCAAATGTGTTGGATCAAATCTAACAAATCACTTTAAATTCTTTGCAATTCACTAATATGACCTTCATTAACTTATTGTGTGGAGACAAGGGGAAATTGTAGAATTGTACATTCCTGAAATAATAAATCAGTAAATCAAATGATTTCTGACACACAGTGCAAAACTTTTTTACTGCATTTGTGATGGATGATTAAACAAAACCATATAGGAAAGTTTAACCTCACAGAAGTCAGTGGTACAGTAGTTGATGTAATTTATCTCCGTCCTGAGTGAAGTATGACGTCACTGCCTTCACTCGGCGCCTCCAACTCCCACAAGCAACTTCTTATGCGTCCAGTTAAAACTAAAAGGGTGCAGATTATTCATGTCGATGGGCTTTACCTGAAACTAAATTAAGAACTTAAATATGACCTGATCCGTGTTGATGGTGGAAACGCTGATAATGCGCATGCGCACCCACGGTCTTAGTAAACAGTCCGTCTGCACGCACACGAGAAGACGAACAATAACAAATATGGTAGTGGTGTCATGACTCCCAGTCCATCTTCTCCTGGGACTTGATAGTTTTAGAGTTGACAGTCACGGTAATAACAATCCAACTTGGTCGTCTGTCCAGATGAATGTCCGTGTTATCCCAAAATGTTTGTAATGTATTTTTCTCTGCTGCGTGTGTTTCATTACAAAACAAACAACAGCACCCCCTAGTGGTCCAACATGAAAACGACATCATTTTCAGCATTTCTGCTGTTTCAGCATTGATAGGGCTGCCTCAGTAGAGGTGAAATTGTTTGATGTTATAATAACTTTGACTTTGCTTTTGCCATACTTGACACTATGAAACTACAATCCATAAATCAGATGTATTGATGTTCAAACAGAAGCTTTCAATTTAATCAAATTGTCAAGTGTGAATCCGAGAAAGCTAAATATTACTACATTCTGCATTAGTCACCTTCTTTGCTAATAACTCATTGCTTCTTGGAGCAATCACGTCTCTCAGAGGAAACCTGTGAAGGACTTGATGAGAGGAGCCTTCAGCAATTACTGAGAGGTCAGGTAAAGGTCACACTGGTAATTAGTCGACGGTTAGAGTAAAACAAAAGAACGGTTAAAAATGAGGTGGAATGTAGTGGAAGGACGAAGTCTGCAGGTGGGAAATAGTGGATTTATTGGGCTGGAGCCTCGAGTAGCTTTGGGCTCAAACATTTTGAAGCTTTCATCAGAATAGGATTTAGAAACATCTTTTCTACTCTCTGGCAGGCAGAAATACACTCCAGAAATCCGGTTTGCACTTTAGGTACAGGTGTTTCACGCCATCCAAAGTGTTATATCGTAATGCTGTTTTTTTGACATTTCATGCCTCCAGAACGAGTGCCAATCATCCTGCAGGGTGCCAAGCAGACTGGAGCTGTTGGCATGCCAGTGGACGATAACGAAATAACTTCATGTGAAATTTCTTTGGAGCGGTTCAACAGACACAGAACTTCACAGGGAATTTAGTTTTTTTTAAATGCATTTTATATTTTCTTTCAGCGTGAACTTTATTTCCACTTTTGTTGTTCTACTTGTCAAATGTCCCACATTGATGCTTTAGGCCTTATGCAGCAGGGAAGGGGTCACAGCTGCCAGAGCCAAATTAAAAAACACCTTCCTCTGAAGATAATTTCATCGATTTCCTTTCCACTTCTCTTCTTATAGGTATTTTAGCAGCGGTGCTGTAGTAATTAACACTGTCGTCTCAAAGGGGAAAAGCCTGTTTGTATAGAAGGTGCATTCAGTTGGCATTTACAGTACAAAAGAATAATTATATATATCCAAATGTTTGGCAGCCTGTTGCAGAGCAGCTCCTGTTCACTCTTGAGATTTTTACTTGTTTTTCTGCAACAATGCTAATTTACCCATTGTGGGACACATGAAGGATTGTCTTGTCTTGTCTTGTCCTGTCTTGTCTTGTCTTGTCTTACATGCTTTACAATGGGAGTGTATTGGATCGCTGTGGGACTGACATACACTTCTTTGGAACAACTGATAATGAACCACTTGAGGACTGACTGACACACTGTGACAATTATATACAAAGAAATGATACGTTGTATACCAGTAATGGTATTTGTGCCTCCTCTCTGTACCATTTGGTCTATTTGACTCCTGGCTTTCTGGGACTGACAACAGTATTTGTGGTAATAGAAGTGTGTGAGAGGGAGCACACTGACAAAAAAAAAAAAAAAACACCTTACAAAGACAGACTTAAAACCAGAGAAGTGCACTTCTATTACCCTGCCCCTATTTACTCAACAGGCTGGATATATTTTGTGCATTTCTGACACTTAGTATGTACTGCTTCTATGCGTTATATGTGTTTTTATACCACGGTTATGGAAAATATAACCTATAAAACAATATGTATGAAGTCTCTGCCACTCTTAATAGTGATTTATGGGTGGACTCAGCAAAAGTTGCTCTTGAAATGTTTTGTTTATTGTGTTACCAACAACCAAACGGAATAACCGCATAATGAGATTATTGTTTGAGGCAGGTAATAAAAAACAAACCCCTTCCTACCTTTCCTGATATTATTTGTGAGCTTGCTGCAATTCAATCTTTCTTCCTGTGCGGCAAACTCATCGCCGTGGAGCACTGCAACTTGGTGCAGGACGTGAGCGCTCAGCTCTTTTTGCCAAGCGCAGTCCCTTAATTACTGTGCAAAGGTCAAGACAGGCAGCCCTGGATGTGCTCATCTTCCAGCGTGTTTGAATGCAGCACAGGTGAACGCTCCGAGCTGACCATCAATCACAGGCTCCCTGGGACCAGCCTCTGAGTTCCTGCCTGCTACGTCTTCCACATAAACCACGATTATACAGTAATGACTGAGGGAGGAGGGGCCTCCACTTCAGTCAGCAAAGACTGGAAAGGATCTCGCAGTGTAGCCCTCCTGATTTACGCCGGCGCGGCGCCTCGTCACTTGAAGGACATGAGTTTCGAAATCAAACAACTGGCTCATATATAGCGACGTGCAAACTTTAGCCGACAGGTCCGAGTAATAAATATATAGTTAAATCGGTTCTCAGACTCTGTTTGTCATGATTGGCATTTCCAGACAGAATGTCAACTCCAGAACCGTTTTTCATTTCGTTGTCTCACCTCTTGGGATGATGAGTCATTCTGTCGGTCGGTTGTTTGGTCAGACAATATTCACCCAGGTTGTCTGGCTCAGACGCCAACAACCCCAACCGGCTTGATTTGGCCTTTTCCTCGAGGAGGAAAACATTGTTGTATTACATGGTGAAGGAGCCACAGTGTTTTCGAAAAGCTTCGCCTTGGGAGCCATTTCCAAGAAGTTGCGTTTTCAGTGGCCACCAAAACAAAATGGTTAATTTCATTTCTACACACAACTCAACGTTTGTTGGAACCTTTTTTTCCCCTCATTAACAACTGACAGTTTGTCCACTTGGCTTCTGCTTAAAAATATCTATAACCTCATCCTGAGGTTTGCTGCTTTAAGACATTCGTTTAATACTCTACCATTATACAACAAAGCAGTCTGTGATGTGTTAACAGACAATACGATGCAAAGGTCAGAGACTTTGTCAGCAGCTAAGGTCATGTCTCCGGAGAGATGTTTTCCAACTAGACAGAGTGAACAATACCTCTTCGGGGGCACGTAATCGTGACTCAGTTCTGTGTGTGTGTGTGGATGTTTGCCCGGCTGCATGTAAATGTGAGCGCCTCTGTCACCCTGACTGACATTCTGATTCAGCAAGACCTCTGGACTGCGTGTGGGATGACGCAGTCAAGTCCACACTCAGGAGTCACAGCGTAGTTTTTCGGTTGCCTTGGTTGATTGCATTGATAGACAAACAAACAAAAAATCTTAAGTGCACATTTTAGTGCAGGTATTTGTGAATGAATAGTGCAGTTTCACCACTGAGTGCTGACTGAATTAACCTTTTAGTTAAAAGGATGGTGGGTACTTCGCAGGTAAACTGACACCAACTGAAGGTAAAATCCTCAGTTTCTGACCCAGTGTTCAGACTTCTACAGACAATGAGTGGTGCCATGCTTGTTGTATCGTGCACCCTCTGCTTTGTGGACACAGTAAAGCAAAGCATTTAGTTTTTATCGAAGAGAAAACTGGGGGAAAACTTTACCTTCAGGCTTTCCTGCCCTCTTACATCCAACTCTTGGCTTCGTTCCTTCGGCATAACCGTTACTGGCAGAAACGCCTGAGGTCATTCTCTTCCTGTGTGCTACAATCACTTCACTGGCATTAAAGCAGAAAAATGCAGCAAACATAAGACTTTCATTCCTCATAAGAACCCGTTTTACTTTCTGTAATATTTTGCTGGTGGTAAGCTGTATGGTTTATGCTGCCACACGATTGAAAACCAAGAGGGAACTGTGTCACTCTGATGGGAGAAATGATCGAGAATTAAAGTCCGGCATTTCAGGAATGCATTGGTCCTGATGTTCATCACTGGATTCTTTGGGGATTTGCACATGCACGATGTCCAGTGACTGATCCACCTGCAGCATTGACTGTCATTTACCCTCGTCTGTAGACCAGCGACAGGAAGACAGCCAGTCTGTGATTCAGCGTACTATCATTTATTTCCAAATAGAGTAAAGCCTAAAGATCCAAAGATAAGTGTCCCCTGAAGACGTGCATTATTTAGTATTGATATCACTTCTCGATATTTGTAAAAACCTAATAATTGTGTTCAAACTGTAAATATGTGATCATGGTGCATCCAATCAAATACTGAGAGAAGTACTTGTGTCCTATTTAGGTGCTTAACCATTATCTGGAGTTTCAACAGTTTTTTTTTTGTGTTTTTTTTTTTTTTACTGGTTAATCAGAAGAATCAGAAAAGATTTCATTGCCAGGTACCATAAACATTTACATTTCCACAGTATGAGGAATATATTTTGGTGTGATATGCAAAACAAAGAACAATAAATATGTGCTCTCAAAAAGAAAAGTGACTGATAATATATGTTGGTGGGCGGAGGGGGTGTCAACTCGAGAGAATTGGGCCACTGTTTGAGGGGAGAAGCATTGCAATTGTCCAAAATGTTGCACCGCCCTGCAGACTTGAGCTTAGGACGGCATTAAACTTTCAGAATAATTGAGAACTTTTTCGTATTAAAACAATTATTGAAACCACAATTAAAATTTCTTCCAGATATCAAAACACGGATGTATCGAGTGAAAGGTCGCAAACTGAATTTGATTCTAAGTCGACTATGAAGTTTCTCATGATTTTACATTGTTTTATACAAACTGAGCCAAGAAAACATGTTGGGGGCGGGGAGGGGGAGAGGATGCCAACTCTTATTTAGCCTGAACTCCCTCTGGACACGAAGACACTATATTTAGGGTAAAGCTTAAGCACGCTGTCTGTTTGTCTCAATGGATGTTCAGGGAGACTCGCAGAGGGTTAACTGACCTGACTGCTGGACTATGATTCACACACTACTGGGTTAAAGACCTACATGCAACAGAGCAGAACTATCCTCAGGCCTGTGTGTGTGTGTGTGTGTGTGTGTGTGTGTGTGTGTGTGTGTGTGTGTGTGTGTGTGTGTGTGTGTGTGTGTGTGTGTGTGTGTGTGTGTGTGTGTGTGTGTGTGTGTGTGTGTGTGTGTGTGTGTGTGTGTGTGTTTTTCTTTCCACACCGGTGTCGAGGCTCATTCCATAAATCACTGACATTGAGATTCTTTAGTCTGATCATTTAAAAGAAAGACGTCTTGGTGTGAGTGTGCGTGTTGACGTGCGCACCAACACACACACGTATATTTCCACATTGAACTCTGGAGCTTTATTGTTTTGTGATGAGCATGCGGGATTGTTCTCCCTGGAGTGATGAGCTCATGTGATTTACCTGTACGTGTACCCACTTTCAGGAGCTGCTTCCAGCAAGTCGACTGCAGAGAGACACAGTTTTTGCAGACACAATACCGTTTCATCTGCACACGTTGCCTTGATCTATGTATTCTGTGGCGGCACTATCAGAGAAAGGCTCGATTGTGGGGAAAACACATGAAATAAAAAAAAAATTAAAAAAAGTAACATTATTTGAGTAAAAGCAATGGATGCAATGAACCAAAAGAAAAGAATTACAAAACTGCAGCAAATGCAAAAAGAGGAATGAGTAATTGTAATTTATAGTTGTCATGTGGCCCGGATATCCATTAGGAGAGCCATAACAAATGGCCGGTCCCCGGCAGTGACACCCAGCTTGAGCCTGAGCTGATTGAGCTGTGATCACCCCAGCAGACTGCCGCTGTCAGCGACGGAACACTAACCTTAGCAGATGACATCTTAACGCCGTCGTAAATTCACAACTACGTAAGTGCCTGGCTGCCCCACACCTTTCAATCTCCCATGTGGTCTCCTGAAGCCATATTCTCTGCCGTGTGTTTGTTCGCTAGCGTTTGTCTCTTGTCTGTCTTCACCCGTTCCACTATATTCTTTTCGCTTTCATCCGTATGAATTAGTGTTGGCTGTCAGGGAGCAGGGTGTGGCCCTCACTGGCTGTGTTCCCCTCCTTCCTGTCTAAGCTGCTGATACGGAGAATTGCCATTTATCTTTTCTTTTTTTTTCTTTTTTCCTTCCCCTGGCTGTACATGATATTCAAGGTCAGGTTCCCTGTACTCCATTCACATCACTCAAAGAGCACTGCTATAATTATCAGTTTGTACAGCAGCTGCCACCTTGTTTTTACGCCGATTCCCTGGCCGATGGTGTACACAGTGAAGTATAAACCATGGAAATGTTCCGCTGTGCAGTTTATGCATATTATTGATTGATCTACTGAAGTTGATATGACTTTTATTGTTGTGTCAGAGATACCGAAGTTCATTTGGGAGGAAATGTTCATACATGCAGGTCACACGTTAATTTTACTTTCAGTTGCCCACATTCATTGTCATGTTACACATTTTATTTCTTGTTCCTTTCCAAGATTCTAACTTTCATGTGTTATACCACAACGTTTTCAAGTGAAAACGCAAAACGCTTGGGACCTGTGTCTTTGGAGACAGTGGACATACTGTTACTGTTACTGTTACTGTTACTGTTACTGTTACTGTTACCGCTACTGTTCCTGCTACCGCGCACCACAGTAGTAAATAGTTTTTCTGCACGTCGCCGAAAGACCTGCACTTACTGCAGGAAGAGCAGAAATGTGGAGTTTATTTATTCGCTCCAATTTGTAAAGACTTGGGGGGGGGGGGGGGGGGGGAACAAAAAAATTATTATTCTGCTGTCAAAGATGTTCATCCATGTTGGATTTTTTAGGAATAAATCTGATTTATATTTTGTGTTTTTTCTTTTGTCTTCGTGGATATATTGCAATTTATTCATTCTAGTGACACTCCTGCAGCATACATACCTAGACAGCACAAAACAAAACAAGTCCAATACATGATAATGCATCACAGGGTTAAGGTTTTGCTTTTTTTTTTTTTTTTTTTTGCAACTCTACGAGCTAAACCAAAGTAACTATTACTCATTAAATAAGTAAGCAGTAACAGCACTCTACTACTCTAAGTAACTCGCACAACAGTGAACATTCACAACTGACGTTAAAATTAAAATCTTTCCCTTTTTTTTAATCTATTTTAACTATTTATGAAGCTTTAAAAGGCTCTGTTGTTGAAAGTCACACAACGTACACAAAAATCACACTCTCTCACTTGATGCTGGATAAGCAGGCGTAATGATTTCATATCTAACTGTCATATCCAGTGCAGCAAAATTCATTCATCTCCAATATTTTGGGAGCTCATGGTGTTCATTTGGCTCCCATTGGATTTGGACATAAATGTCAAGGACTATCTTTCATCCTGTTCAGTGGCATTCAATGACAGAGCTCTGAGAGAGGAGGCAGCCAGAGGTTGGAGCAGGCACCTTGCTCTCCCGGGTCTGTCTGCCTCTTGTTTTATTTGTGTAATATGTGTTTTGGCCTTGGTCCAGAGTCGAGAAGTGCAGCAATAATAAGATTATGAGTGAGGCCAAACTTCATCACCTGTCAGCTGCAGTGCCAGGGGAGATAAATTGATGGTTCGACACGACAAGGGGAGCACGCTTTCATTTGACTAAATGATGTTAGCACAATTTATTGGCAAAGTACGAGCAAATTCTTCATAACCGGGGCAGAGTTCTGACCTGAAATCATAAATGTGAGAGATTAAAGTGGATGATGTTTCTTTGGATTTTTATTATGCGTTTGTCAACTTTTTCTTTTTTTTACACACATTTTTTCCCCTCCTCTGTTTTAAAGTAACTTTTTGACCAAATAGGGCAACAATAGATAAACATAAATTCAAGAAAGGTGAACCCAAAAGAAGATACATGCAGGAAATGCTCATAAAAACACATAGAATTGGCAATTATTGATATTTTTTCTCCATAGAATGAAAAAAAAGTACATGTTTATAATAATTCAGCATATATTGGAAGATATTTTTCATTGCCTGTGGGGAGTCTCACAAAAGCTTCTTGGAAAGTTTAAAAAACAAAGCGGTGTTATGTCTCAGAATTCATGCAGTCTGGTACAATGTGTTTTTATTTAAAGTCCCTCATTAATCCACTGGGAGCAAAACTCCTCAAAATAAAGCAAAAAGGTTTTATTATATCAACAAAGTCTACAATACAGTAATGAGGAATTTGTCATTTATTACTGCCCAACGGAAACCAAAATTCTCATGATTCACTGTATTAAAACTTATGCAAGCAGACTGATTGTCCAAATATGTAAATATCTCACATTTCAGAACGTCAGAACCATCACGTCCTGTTCCGAGTGTTTTTGTTCCTCAGTGTGCACCTTCCACTGTCTCAGTACAGTAAGCAAACACAACGATCTGCCAAAAACAATTCCCCGGTCTTAGGATTCAACTCATTCGCCGAGCTGACTTTTCCTCTGAGGAGGGAGGAAGCTGACATTTGAATTTGCATGTGAGCGGGCCTCCTTGCTGGTGGAGGGGAGGGTACAGCGATTCCTCGTTGCCGTCAGAGCGGGGCCGTGTTTGTATGTGTGTCAGGACCGATCGGCGCGTTGCGGCTCTGAGGAAACGCACAAATGTTTCCTCCGTTTAAGTGCCGGACTGGATGGCTTCGCTGGAAGAAGAAAGAGGAGAGAAATAAATAGGAGGAGAAAGGTAGGAGAGAGACTATCCCAGAAGAGGAAATTACAGGACAAATGTTAACCTTAACAGAAAGAGATAGGCAAAGACAAAACAAGGAGATTAAGTGTTGAGAACAATGCCTTTCACCAGAACATTTCGTTCTTTTCATCTTCAGTCATGTTAAATCAGTCAGTGAAACAACCCTTATTTGTGGTGCAGTTTCAATGAAATGCAGCACAAAGTGTTCTACATGTTGAGAAACTAGAACGAGCTAACCAAGCACCCCTGGTCTCCATCCGAAACACCATCGAATCAAATGGAGGCCCCAGCAACAGGAGAAAAGTTGCCGGCTCCGGCAACACAGGCAACAAACAAGAAGTCCCGTCCCAACCAGAGTCCAACGTCTGGACTGGTGTCCCATCAGTAGTGTGGCCCTTCCACTTCACCAGTGACACAGCAGCTCCATCACTGATGCAGCAAGTTCCACATGAAATGAACTACATATTAAAACATGAAGAAAAAAAACGTCAGTGGATTGAGGTAGAATAGAGGACAACATGCTGAAAATAATTAGAAATTGTAAAAAAAAAAAAGGGGTCATATTATCATATTCTACAGATTTTCAACCCTTTATCATGGGTCTCGTTGTCCCAGAAACATTGTATTTAAATTTTATTGCCCCAAATCCAGCTTTTCCTTGGTTTACCTCCATTTGAATATTGGATCCTAGGAGCTGCATTCAGAATCTGCTGTGTCTGTGTGAGCTGGACTGGCTCTGCCCACACATGCCCATCTATGGGAAGAGGAGGAAGTTCTTCCTCTCGTGGTGCCATGTGCCAGAGCAGAGCTGCCTGATTGTGGGAGGAGTCAAAGGGGAGGAGCCTACCTGGATTGTGATTGGCTGAACCACCGATGACACTATAAGCTATAGCATGAAATCTATACATATATATATATATATATATATATATATATATATAACAATTTAGTTTTATTCTCCCACTTTCACTGGAGTCCTTTTGCACTCATACTACTATAAAAATATGAACATTATGTGAAAGAATTGAATGTGAATGAGAAAATAGCTGGGTGGGAACACATTATTGGTAACTTGTTGTGGGTTCATGTGTAACGGAGTGGGTCGGCATGCTTTGGTCCAGCTGCGCCACTGCTCTCTCTTACCTTTAATCACCGTTCTACCTCCAAACACTACGCTCTTTTCTTTTGGTCATTCATTTTGTGGGAGTTCACTCTCGCCCACCGGAGCAAAAAATCAATAAAGTCCGAGCAGGACTCAGTGGGTGGGCACGAAATGGCTGTTTCTTTCTCCCCGACTGTGGCTGATGATGAAGAAAAAAAAACGTCTGCTCTGAAGTGAAAATTGATGAAAAATTCACACTGTTATTTATCTTTTCAATAGACTTCAGTCACGTCAACCATCCAGAGCATGAAATCTAATTCAATCTACAAAAATCAACCAACCGGCCACATCACAGGGAAAAACAGAGACAGAAACACAATATGGGCGCCGTCAGATGCAAAGCTATAACAATGTGTACAGCCAATTATCTGTCAAGCTTTTTCTGCAGAAATGTGCATCATTAAAATTGACTTCACATGTGCGTAAAATGGATGAAAGAGGGATGCAAAAAAAAATAAAATAAAGAAGATATATCATCCAGCATAATTTGGAGAGCTCAGTAGGCTTTGAATCGCATGGTAATATTTAGCAGTGAGACATGCTCTCATTAAGGGTGCCCTCTGTCAGAGTGAAGCCCGGTGGTGAGTGTGTTGTCTTGTAATGAGAGCTGGCTGTGGGCTGAGGATGAGGATGAGGAAGCTCAGGACACCGTGTCTCAGACAAAAAGGGCAAAGGACTGACTCAGTCTCTCCCTACAGTTGGAAGCAGGAAACACGCCGGCACCCCAGAGACGGACAGCTCCGCGGAAATGTGTCAAAACAGCCCGGATTGTTGCACAAATATTATGAAATGTGCAGATGGTTATTCCAACAACAACAATAAAAATGAACTGTCCATCAGTGCATGTGTTGCCCGTACCCACTTCGTGCTGTAGAGCAGGGGTGTCGAACATAAGGCTCGTGGGCCCAGAACCTCACAAGAGGCGCCAAACCACAATGCAAAATGTGAACATTTTAAATAAAATATTGATTATTTTTTAAACAAATTCCTTAAGAGTAGCGGACACAACTTAATACTGACACCTGAGGTGAGATATCGACAAGAAAGCTCAAGGCCAGGGGCGTAAACAACTATAGGATACGTTTTTTGGGACGTTTCACTGTTTTTTTTGCACCAGAAGGTTTCATTAAATTTGACTTTATGTTGAGATTGTTGTAAATTTCAATACCAATTTTTCTGGTTTTGTGACAAAATAGATATAATTCATCTTGTATACTGTAGTCTGGCGCTGCGAAGGCATATCTACGATATTACCTACACAGAAAAAAAACATTTTAATAATATACAATAAACATACGAATGAAGTATGCCTGTAGAAGTAAGTATGCAAAATAAATAAATATGTGCAAAAATATATGCAAGATAATAAAAATAAAAAAAAGAAGCACTGGAGATATTTAAAGTCGGAGTAATTATTCAACAACAAAATCAATAAATTAATAATTAATAAATTTTGCCTATCTACATGAAACAATGGGCAGTTCTCAGGTCAGCGCTATATTCAAGTGCGTCTTTTAGTTTTGTTTGACATGGAAGCAGGTAAAGTTTCAAGCTCTTTTATCTCCGGTGCCAGTCTCAGACCTCGGGTTGATGAGACTGATGAAGGACTTCAAAGTTTTGCAGTATGAAGAAGAGCAAACCTCCTTTGGTTGCCTGTTTATTTCAAAGAAAACAAACTGAAGAAGTTGGAAGAAGCTTAAGTCCCTTAAAAGAGCCGACAACCTTGATGAATGTCCAGACCATCTGGAACTGCCTCTGACGTCCATGCAGCCATTTATCTTGTGATGTTGGGCAGGAAGCCTTCCAGAGCTCATGCACATTGGAGCTTAATATGGAAAAGACTGAAATAACTTCCAGGATGCCATCTGGAATTGAAACCCAAGTCTACTCGAGACAATATGATTCCCAGCTTTTCCACAAACAAAACAAGCCATTTTACAATTGTTTTGGATAACAAAAGATGGACAACAAAAGATGGATCACTAAAATGGTATAGGCTTGCTCAGGGACATGTGGACAGGTGGAAATGGGAAATCAAACCTGCAACCTTGCCCATTAACCCACTAAGTATTAAACCGTCATCAACCATTTGCCAATACTGTTGAATTCTTTAATCGAACATTATTGCCAAATTAATTTTTATTTATTTAATTCTATAACTCAAAGAAATAACCTATCAAGCACACATCTCCTTACGTTGTATCCTTATTTTAGAAGATTCTGTACGCAATAAAAATTATATTTTAGAGGCAACTTCTTTACGAATCTAGCAGTAACTGTGTTTTAAAATTGAAATGATTTCAACAAAGATTTTCTCCATGGTTTAGTCTTGTTTCTTCATGCTAATCCTAAAACACACAGATATGTGTGTTTATATCAGTGTATTCCTGTCCATCAGATTTGGGTTTTGCCCGAAAAGAGTACAGATCCAGCTTCATCACAACACAGCACGCTTCCTCCACCATCTGTCTGACCTCCGCCAGGTAAATATATTCATTTAGGTCCGAGAAGGATCAGCTCAGAATCTCCACTAACATAAGGATTGAGACCATTCTCGTTCCGAGTGGACGTGATCCCTCACCCCTTCCCGGGATTGCTCTTTAGTAGGCCACAGCCGGTAATAGGAAGTGATGGAGCTGGCTTCAGCAGGTGCTGGAGGATGGGGATAGTCAAGGTTGCCTTGGTGCTGTGTCAGGACCTTGATTGCAGCGGACAGGCTATCAAGACGTGCCCCTCGACCCAACTCACGCTGTGATTGGTCCGGAGTGGCCGGGCGGCTGCTGCAGCTGGGGTCGTTCTCCTCTACTTGTCATCAAGAGGACAACACGTTCAACCCAAACTACAAACATCCCGAGTGAGAAAAGCAGAAGGCAGCCAGAAGGAGTAATACTTCTTCATTGTATTAGTAATTAACATTTTAAATGTAGTTTAATTCCCCTTTAAATACACTTTGAACCAGTTGAAAGGGTCATATCGCTGGTTGTAGCCTATGAAAGGATTAGGGATTCGCTGCTATTTCAATAATAATTGTATGTTGTAACATGAACTAATTACCTCGTTCTTTTCTCTAAAGCTGCAGCTAAGCAACTGTAATATTTTCTTTGTGTTGTCCACTTAAGGCCAATTTTCTTAGACTTTTAGATCATGAATGTCCACAATTTCTTGCATACTAATTTGCACGTATGAGTCAAATATAAAGAAATGTCAGTGTCACTCCTTCAGCCATGCAGAAGCTCCTCGACATTCTTTGTCTCTGAAGCTGCAGACGTCTGCACGCAGTCAGCTCCAGTGCGTGTGCACAAACCCCAAGATTAAGGTTAAAAGTAAATAACAAGGTCGAGTGTCACTCTCATGAGAGAACAAAGAGTCTTGTTTTCTTAATGTCATTGCGAAATCCTTCAAATCGAATGAGGAGTATAATTAATAAGCTTTGATGATTTCAGGAGAAATTTGTTCGCTGATAATACGCTGAATTCTGTACAGATTAAACTACTCGGGTCACATTTTACTGCGACTTTCAAACGGCAAAGTGCACCTTATTTTGAAATGCAGTCTGAGATTTGTGCCAAGAGCCGACAGCGAGTGTATATCATTTCAATAAATCTGAGTGGCGGCGACAAATTCACTGCTCTCCATCTCAGCTGTGATGGATACGGAGGAGGCAGAACGCACTCAGCTGTGTGTCTTGTAACAAAACCAGCATTTTTCACTGCAAAGAATATTTTATTCTTTAATTAAAAGCATGAATGATTTGCAGTTATGTTACGTGTGTCAACATTTTGGAAATTAAAAATGAGTTCGATCAGAGGTCCATACATTTACTCCCACCTGCATGGATTCTGCAGATATAATTCCTCAGCAATTTGAAAAGAAAATTTGCCACAAATTCCAGCATTTCAACCCATCGGAAGAAGAGTCAGACAATTACGAACCAATCAGAGGCCGCCTTTCAAAACGTATAGACCACATGGTATTAATTGACCAATCACGTGGCTCGTTACTGGGAGTGTTACACACCAGAGGTTAGTTGCCAGTTTTGTACTCGAGGCAATAATTCACTATATTTTGGTGAAAAAATATGAATTTAACCCAAATTGGATGATGACAATGAGTGATAGCCATTATACACATATTTTAGACGGCTTTGAGCAACACGTCCACTATTTTTACGTCAGTGTTTTCTGAAAATTGACCGTTTAAAGGACGCCTCGACGGCTCGCTGTCTAAAACCAGGGTTACAGTAAAAGGTGTAAAACACTGAGGCCCATAGCATTTCATGTGATTTCAGAAAATTGCATTTTCACTGACTCTGAGCACCGTTGTCGTGTAAACAGACACTCAAAACAATAAAAGTTTTGCGTTTTCACTTGAAAATGTTGCATAAACGACACCTAAAGCTCTTCTTTTTCCTTTGAGCCAGATCATTTCCAATATTGTGTTTTTCCCTTCAGACTTATTTGCTGTACGGATTTTATATGTTTTTATGATTTACTTCATCAACATTTCCATCTTCATAGTGTCACATTTCATTTTACTCTTCACATGCAAACTGAAAGCACAGTTTATTTCTCTAAAAATGCTTTTCAAAGGCTTTATACTGGATCTTAGTACATCAGTGGTGTTTTGCTGACTCCATTCAATCTTGCACAACCTGTTCTTAATGTGCTGCTGACTAACTCAAGGTGTGTCGACAATCAGAAGGACGTTGGATTGAGCGTATCGAGGCCTTTATACAGCTTGTTGGTGTGTGAAGTGTCACAGAATGACGGGGACAGAACAATAACAACATGTTCTCTGGATTTAACTCCTCACTTAAGAGCTGTGGAGTATTCTAGGGTTAAACTACAGTCAGGAGAGACATTCAAAACTGAAATCCTCCTCTTTGCCTCTCGTTCCTTTGTATAGAAGATGAAGGCAGGTAAGAAGTGTTCACTGGGCCTTTTCTTTCTAATGTTTGATATTCGGTTTCCCATTGCCTGGCAACACAAACATCACCAGAGGTAAACAGCGTCAGTCCAATTCATCGACTCCAGCAATGATTCACCAATAAGTGGCGTGTTATGATGCAACTTTCAGGGTAAACGGATACCAAGAAAATTAAACCGGGCCCCCGGGGGTGCCCGGGACTGTGATGAGCGAATGGAAATCAATGGCGGCGCTCTCATTAGAACGATAATCAAGTATGTCTGCGGGAGTAACATTGATTGGAAGACCGTTTGAGTGACAGACGTGCAAACCTCGGGGGCAGTTCGCCGTGAGTCACGGCGAGTGGGACTTTCAGAGCATCCTCCGTGCCGCTCGTCATATTCTGCCTCCTCGTTTTGATCTGGAGGAACTCTGGGTCACGTGTCGGGACTCCGTCAGGAGGATCAACAAGGCGACGACTGGATTCGTACCGGCGTAGGATGTTGGGGCCGTCATGAACTGGCTTCACTGGTTTACTTTTAACACTCATTTCGATACTTGCTATAAAAGGGTATAATTAATTAACAATATGCTTCTTTCCACCTTTCTTCTCCGTCTGTCTGTGTAGGCGCTCTGGGCCTCCGATCCCTCCGCCCACGCTTTACTGAGAAAGTTTCTTCCACCCACCAATGGAAACACTTTCCCTGAGTAAGTCATTAAACAACCCCCCCCCCCCTCAAAACCCCCCAGCCATGACAATATTGGCTTTCCACCTGTGTGTGTGTGTGTGTGTGTGTGTGTGTGTGTGTGTGTGTGTGTGTGTGTGTGTGTGTGTGTGTGTGTGTGTGTGTGTGCGTGTGTGTGTGTGTTATTTCACTTTCATAAAACTAAATAGGTTCCCCTGCGGTAAAGACAATATTTGTTCACCTTTTGAGTGTTAGAAGGAAGGTGTGTGTGTGTGTGTGTGTGTGTGTGTGTGTGTGTGTGTGTGTGTGTGTGTGTGTGTGTGTGTGTGTGTGTGTGTGTGTGTGTGTGTGTGTGTGTGTGTGTGTGTGTGTGTATGCGCGTGTTTGCTTGGTGTCGTTGTCCGCAGGTCATCCATATTGTCCTGCGTGTGCAAATAAATAATGATCCAGGTTGGGAAAGAGTAAAAGTCACAGGGGCGGAAGCATCACACTGAGATAAAACACAAAAACGACACACACACAACTACAAAGTGGCAAATTGAACAATCAGCTTTTTGAAATTCCCTTTAAAATCTAGTGGGAACAAGTCAGAAATATAAGAAAGATTATACCTTCGCAGAAGAATACTAAGAAGCTGGGCCAAAGTTGTGAAAATATATTGAAGCAAAAATAACTTAAACGTTTTCCTCTCAGCCAAGTGAATGCCAGAGTGCAGTCTGCCATTGATTCCTCATCCTGGATGGTGACTAACTACCTGAGGGCTCGTCTTATTGCTGAGCCAGGCTGTAAAGTTTGTATTAAAGTGTTTGAGTTGAGCAGAAAGCAGTGAACAGACTTGGATGTTTGTTTTTTGGATTCACCAGACGATGTTTTCTCACAGTCCAAGTGTGTTCAGGCTGAACAAAACATGTGGTCACATGTTACACAAGAGTCAATCAAATCTTGAGTCATCACAAAAAGAAAAAGAAAAAGGGACAAATCGGGTATTAAGTGATAATTAATTAATTATTTTAAGTATAGAATAAGAAAAGTTTCTGACTTGGGGCCCCACTGGCATGACGACATTTTGCTTTCGTTGCATTTTGCGCATCTGAAAATGCGACTTTTTGAAAACGGCTCCCAGTGGAAGTTTTCAAAAACGGTCCGTCTCTGCGGAAACGACGGAAAAAACACATTTTTGAAAATGCATTTTCCCTTTTTCACTTGCTCATTCAATCATGTCTCATTCAATCATGCTTGAGGTTTAATGTGGAAAAGAAATGTAAATGTAAAGTACTATTTACAAGTAAAAATTGAGTAATTTCAGTGCTTTTCTCATCATCTCTGCTTAAATAAATATTTTAAATTATATAGTGAATTTTTTTTTCTAATTTCTATATTTATTTCAGCAGCAGTTTTTGCAAGCTGTCCAATTTACTTAAAAACAGAACTATGTGCTCAGCTCAGGTGCGATTGTCGTCCCGCTTATTCATTGCATTTTTTTAACTTCTGTTCTAAGTCATGAGGTCAAACATCTGTAACTTCTGTAATGCATCTGTAATGCTTCTCCGTACCGTCAGAAACACAGAGGAATATCAAAGAACTGGCTGATTTTTCAAAAGAAGACGGTGAGAGCCAGGAAATGAAATCAAAATGAAACCAGTCATGCACACATGAAATGTGAGGAAATATAAGATGTTTCAGAAAAATTAGAAAGCTACCCTTGTGCCCAACCTTGGTTGTGTGGGATTGTGCAGTCAGAGGGAGGCAGGGCTTAACAGTCATACAGACATTGAATTTTAAACAACGAAGAATCACAACTATAAATCATATTCTATGGTTAATTGTATTTCACCCTCGCCTGCCTCCCCCAACTGCACATCCTTGGTTTCCAGTAATCCCACAGAAATGATGTCCCACGGGTTGTCCAATAGCAACACTCGTAACCTTGATTAAAACAACCGTTACACCGGTGCATTGTAGCAGTTTGCATGTTACAAATGAGTGTCTGTGCCAACATGTTCCCACAGGATTCCCAGGAGCCCTGAACCATGAGCTCCAGCGCAGCCTGGAGACTGTTCTGGAATCGCAGCACTTTAATACATATACGTATTACATCATTTGCTAGTGAAGAAGCACATTTATACCATTAAACATGGTTTGAAAGGAGGTTTTTTTCCCCCTCTCGGCGTGTGCGTGTCACAAGTCTCTTTAGACTTTCATATCTCATCAAAAAAACGTGTCATTAAAATCCATCAGGATTGAAAAGGAGCAACTAATTTAAACCAAAGAGGCTGTCACACTATAACCTTTAGCGGAACACGGCGGGTGAGCGCGATTAGTCGGCTAAATTATTGGAAGTCCGCCCCCTCTGCAGTTGACACCAGAAATGTTTGCCAGTTAGACAAATTCGGGTTCTATTCATGTGCAAATGTAAGTGTGATGCACCTGCCTGCAGAGCCGTCAGTAGTGCTCAAATAGACAAAACCAACGATTTATCTAAACAGGAGGGTAAAACATTGGGCCCGAGGGCCAAAACAGGCCTGCGAGAGGTTCCAGCCCGACGAACCACAAAGAAAATGGTAAAAATGTTAAAGAAAACTTTAAAGTTGGAAATCGGACTGTGAGTTGCGGGACTTTAATTAAAAAGGGTTTGCCTCCCCTGCATGCAGACGAACTGACATATAATATCTCCAGTGGAGTGACGCTTCACCACATTCAGTCGAGCATTTAGATATTAACTTGCACAGAATGACCACTGTTGCTGTGTGGGTGCTATATTAAAGGCAAGGTCTTTAGTGACTTGAGAGGACACATCAAACCTGAGCATTTGGTGCGAAATATGGAGCATTTTCTTTTTTTAGACCAGACGACTAGTCTTAATTAAAAGTTTTGCTTAATTAAGAGAGGAATTGGTCTCTATGAAGCAACATCCCTACTGAATGAAAAGTGGGTTACCTTCGAGGTGTGGACTCATTGAGATAACTGTTAGAAAACTGTTTCAACAAACTAAATGTTGAAAGATTTTTAGTCTTGAGAGTAAACGCATTCAGCACACACATTTGACATCTGCCTCTTGTGATTTCACGTATAATAGTCATTTTTACACATCAAATGTCACAGAACAAAACATATATAAAGTAGTATCTGCTGATCACACCATAATCCAAATGTAAAAATATCATTGGCTCTCGGTCAAAGGAATCAGGCAGATGTGAGCTTCCATGTTGGCCCGCCTACAAAAGCACTTCATCCCCGCTGCAATCCACTTGGTCATAAATCAAAATCCTAACTGGAATTCGGAGCTGCTGGTTGGAGGTGGATGGAAGTTCAGAGGAGGACAGGGGCTGTTCGGATGCAGTCACTTAAACCTTGATTATCTGTGCCAAATGTAAAATCAATCCACCTCAAAGCCGCTCCAGATCCAGAGATAATGTCAGCGTGAACGAAAGTGGCGAACCAACACGCATGTCATGGACCAAACCTGCAGCTCCAGAGCCGGAGAGCTGCAAAGTTCTGCATTCACTCTGCTGCATTGACCTAGTATCCTTTAGAAACGGACGAGGATTAACGATTATATCACCAAAACTGTGCTCCCTGTTTTAAGACTACTTAAAGGAATATAATGCTGAGCTAAAGTGAGTGTGTGCGCACGAAAGAGAGCATCTCTTTGTCAGTAGCTTTGTTTCTCCCGTCACCACCTCTAATCCCCCTGATCCCACAAGCCCAGTGGCAGCTCGCAGCAGCTAGCCCTGCAGGTGCTCGTCTGAATATTCTTATTAAAGGGCTCAAGCGTTGTGTGTCCCCCGGATCCCCGAGCAGCGATATGGCACGGTGCAGAGCCAGACACTCATCCTTTGAGCTGGGATAGGGAGTCGGTACGGCAGGTAACTGCTGAGTTTCGTCAACACATTCTTGCAACAACTTATTGCGGGAAGGCAGGAAGGTCAGCCAGGTAGTCCGGCAATTAGGGGTTGAATGGTGGAGAGAGACAGCTATCCAAGGAAGTCGTGCCGTCAGGGAGGAGAGAAAAAAAAAAAAGAAAGAAAGAAAGAAAAAGAGGCAGGTGCAGAAGTAGGCCGAGGAGTGTCTGTCATTCTGTCTTTGTGGTGACTCGTCAAGCTGTCTGTTTGCGGCGTGTGCGTGTTTATGTGTGCAGAAGGGGGTAGGGGGCCCACCGCAGAGGTGGCGGCACACAGAGCACTTCGCTGTCACGATGCAGGAGACGCGTGTCAGCCCTGACCCCGGAGATGACCAGGCGGATTAACAGGTCCGCATCACGATGCCACGGAACATGGCGCATGTGGGTGTGGACATCTGGGAGGCGCAGCGCCAGCTCTTGTTGCGTGTTCGATGCAGCGAGACGTGAACTTGTCATCGCGTCGGGAGGTTGAAGTGTTGGTGGTGACGCACACTCGTGACCGTCTTGGCAAACACATAGTTGACAGATATCTGATTTTTCTTTGCATTGGAAATGTTTAAGTGAGCGCTGCACGGGGACGTGCCATTCTGTAAACAGCCCACAAACTGGAACTTTGGAAACATTCCAAGTACGTCTGTGTAAATGAAGGAAAATGCAATTTTCTGAAAGTGCTCTGGCTCCATCTTTCTGGTACACTGTAGCTAACAGTCACAGCTAACAGTTCTTCTGCACATGTGCGAGTAGCGGGGCGATGACAACAATCCTCCAGACTGTCATGACCATAGATATGAACACGAGCCTATTAGTCTAAAGCGACGCCATCTTGGGGAGGTCTCCCACTCCTCCCAGTCCATACTCTCCTGGGACTTGGTCGATTTATCATGGAGACTCACCCATAAAGCAATCCTTGCTTCGTCAAAACTTCATCATCCGTCCATATGAACATACATGTACTTGCTATTGTTATTGTTGATAGTGTATTGTTCACTGTGCGCAAGTTTTATTACGAAAACAAACAAAAGCACCCACTAGGGGCCCAACATGAAAATTACATCATTTCCAGTGTAAATGGAAATCGTTTTAAAAAGAAACTCATTCCACTGATAAATGTTGAAGTGTAACCAGTCTTAGTGTTTTTTAGAAGATGATCTTCAAAACTGGACTTGAACTGGACTGAACGTCATTTTGTTAGCGTCTCTTCTTGAGACAATATAAAGTATGTAACTGGCATGACCCATGTACATCTATTCATTCGGGAGGAAAAAGCTCCTACTGGCCTCACGGTGAACTCTCTCTGATACACTCAGTGTACGGAGGGTTTGCAGATGTCAGAGATTCCCAAGGAGCTGAGAATGAACGTGGGTCTGGCAATGCGTAATGAGAGTCTGATGACATGGTGGAGTCTGTAATGCTGATCTCTATAATACCCTCGTCTTGTCTGATGGCAGCGCGAACGTCACTCCACACGTCCCGGCATGAGCGGTCAACTTTGCTCGGGTGCGGCTCTGCAGCGCAGGAGACAGAAAATGATGCAGGCAAATTTTAACGTAAACAATGAGATGTCATGTTTGCTTTAGCCCGGCATTATGAAGAAACAGTGCGCAGCTTGTAGCTCTTCTGTGTGCTGGCAGAGCTCTGCGTCTGAATCTCCTCAGGAGGTGTCAAGTGGCCTCTGCAGTAGTTACTATTCAGCCCTCCACTGTTACTGGATACTTGCTGCTGCTGCTACAGCCCGCTATGTAAGTCTATACGCATGTGCACGTGCAGAGATGGCTGTGCATGTGTCTTCTTGTGTTTGTATTGATGCATGCTCTTGTTTTTATGTACACCCGTGTTGCTGCGGAAAATATGTGCATTGAATCCGCCTGAACGATCTATGCTGTTTTCATGTGCTCACTGGGAAATACGTTGGAGTTTATGGACCTTTTTTTCCTCCCTCTCTCCAAAAGGAAAGACGTCAGAGAAGTATATCAACTCTGGCAGAGTGGGCAGGCCCTCATGGCAAAACAGACAATACTCAAGCCTCTTAATGCTCCTCTAGAGGGAAATACCCATAAAAGGTTAACAAAAGTCACCTCTTAGACGGCTCTCACAGTCTATTAATCATGTTAAGATGATTACGTAAAGGGAATTATCTATCAAAGTGGGCTCAATCGGGTCACAAGAGTAATTTAGGCTCCTTTTAGCGGAGGAAGTTGGTTAGAAATGCTTTTCATGCACGCAGCAGAGCCCAGATTATCCCATCACACAAAAGACATCTCAGAAACCAAATCTTCAAAGAAAGTCCGCAAGGTTTATGGCATTTTGTGGTTCTTTGTAGATTACGGCCACTGAAAACCAATACCTCACATTAAAGATTGACAAAATGGCCATGAGACTTTGTGTACCCTGCCTTTGCCCAGCTTCATCTGGGATTGACTTTTGGAATGTTTGTCTTCTTTCTTTCCCATTTGTTTTTCAGTTGATGTTTTGGTTTATGTTCTTGGTTAATTCGACGGCTCTTGTGGCCTTAGCAGTATTGCAGGTCAGAGATTTTGTATAATGTGTGCTTGACATGGACAATATAGTGAAGATTAAAAGCGTGGTTTAGCTCCTGAGGGTAAATTGAAGGAGGCTGGTCCCACCATTCCTACATGCTTTAGTAATATGTACTTGTTTGCACCATATGCTGCTGAATCTAAGATCATTATTATTATTATGGTTTTTTTGTTTTTGTTTTTATGTTATATATAAGTGTTGTATCTTGTTCAATCTGAGTCGATTAATAAAAAAAATGTGATCACCCAAAAATAAACTGTCCTCAATATTGTTTACACAAATCAAAAGTGCCAAAAATAAGCATTCATGCCGTTCTCCTGGTCGTCTTCCACGTTTTGCAAACTTCACACAATCTACTCCAGGCCCTCCTGCTTGACTTGTGATTATTTATTCTCATTTTAACAATTTAAAAACACATTTGGGACTGTATTATGATAAACCATTGCCTTTTCTTTTCTTTTCTTTTCTTTTAAGATCCACTTGCAGATCTTCAGTTCCATTCTCTTTGTGTGTGGATGCACTATTGTCCAGTTGTTTCACTTTCTTGACTCAAGGAATCTGGTTTAACTACGTCCATTTATCTCTCTAAATGTGCAACGTGTGCACAAAATCCCAAAGCGGAACAGTCCCTTTCAGTCTCCATGCTCCTGCAGATCTTGTCGTGAATTCACTATTTCCCTTAAACTGCAATTTTTTAACAACATTTTTGATGGCGGAACCGATGACCTAAAGACTATTTAACACTTTTTTTTTAATAGCCGTCCTCTACTTTTTAAGCATCAATTAGCATCTATTTCAGATCCTCAGTCAATTGCTGGTTAAGCCTATTAAGTGCTAGCGCCGGGACATTTGGAAATCTTATCAGCTTTTGAAATGTCATTCACAGGCATCGCTAATGACGCCTGAGCCCATCGATACTGATACTTTCTTGCTCTGAGGCTTTGGGAGTCACGACTGAGAGTCCTGAAACTAGTTTCTATGCACCAAAAAGTAAGCAGAGTCGATTTAAATGGATGCTGTTTACCCAGGAATTTGAAAACTTCTGTGCCGGCGCGCGGGAGGCCGGCTCTGCTCTGATCTGCAGGTGAAGCCGCCGTGTCTGTGCATGGAGAGACTCGACGGGCTGCTCCTGCTGCTCCTCTGATGTCGTCACCGCCATCCCGCAGAGGCACTGCTGTGGCGGCGTCCTCCCTTTCTCATCATCCTCCTGCCGCCTCCAGTCCTACCCCCTTGTCCCCCCCGCCCTCACCTCCTCCTCCACGCCGCCTCCGCCATTTTTGAGTCCTCATGGTGACAGCCTGCGCTGACGTCCCCAGTCCGCCTGAAGGCTGTCAGCAGGACATTGTGTTCCCTCGTCACACAGGAGGGCTGATGAAGAGGGAGACCACCTACGTGTGGAGTCCAACAATAAGGACAACAAAAATACTGAGGTTCGGGATGGATGGATGGATGGATGGATGGATGGGTGGATGGATGGATGGATGGATGGATGGATGACAAAAACACTGACTTGAACTCAATCAGTGTCCTGAACAGATAATATTAGGACACTGTCATCACTGAAACAGTCTTGTGCTTTCACCCCCCCCAAAAAACATGTAGCCAGTCACTGACTGGCTTTCAGTGTGAAACATGTATAAATAAGCCACTGTACAATGTTTTCAAGTGAAAACATTAAATGTTTGCTTTGTTTTCGATGTCCGTTTACATGACAACGATGCTCAGAGATGCTGAAAACGCAGCTTTTTGCAAACGCAACTTTTTGAAAACACTTAGACTCCATCCCCATATCGATGGAGGAATCACCCCAACTGTACACGCACTGGTAGTAAATAGTTGTTCTGCACATGCTCAGTAGATGGACAATAAGAACAATGTTTCCTCCAGAGTGTCACGACTACCAGACAAACATGATGCGTTTTCACTGGAAATGTTGCGTGTGTGTGTTTCTGTATTGGACAGCTGGTACCAGCGTCACAATAGATAAAGTAGTACAGATGATAGATTCCTAATTAAAAAAACGAGATTCATTATAATAGTGAACATACACAAGAAGAAGGGCGAAAGATTATTGGGTATTTGAAACAATGTCCCTGCCAACAGAGGGATAAAATGGAACAAAGGAGGAGAAAAGTAGAGAAATGGTGTTCCACTCCTTCTGTCTGTGACTTTGCACTTTTCTCCTTATTAGTGGGGGCGGCTCAGCCAATGTCCTGTCACAGACAGCAGCAGAAACAGCAGCAGCCCAAAACTGTGGGCTGAATCTCTAATGAGATAATTGATGGCAATTTTGAATTCTCTGGCCATTATACAAGCCTTGAACACTTTGGTTTAATGAGAATTAAAGATTCAAAAGCAATGCATTTTATATCAATCAGGCAAACAACCCATGGGAGAGGAGCAGAGCAGAGAAATGTGTCTGAAATGAGGAAAGGAAAACAACATTAGTCACTCCTCATCACAGTACTTGATGTATTGTGGGGTTTTTTTCATATTAAATTGAATATTCTCAATCTTGTGGATTGTTTTCTTTTCAGAATTTCTTGCAAAAACCTTGTGCATTATAGAAAAAAAAACATTTCTTTCTAAAAAGCTACAAGAAATCTGTTCAGGCTGGGCTTTTCTGAGGGGATTTTGCATGTAGTATGTGTCCTGCCTTCACTTGTTGAGGGTGGATAGATCAATATAAATGCAGCAGTGTTTCATTTCAGTTTTTTTATTAACAAGCCAAGGAACATATTGAGTCCAATGATGTCAAAGCTTCATTTTGCCAAAACTGAACATAAAAACACAGACAGGAAAGGCATTAATAAAAAAAACAAACAAACAAACAAATTAATTAATAAACAAATAAATAAATATAAAGAGCAAAAGAACCCACCTGGTTGCTATCGCATTAATAGAACCACATTTTCAATTGATCTACTAACCAATTGTATTATAATTTCAGAAAGTGAGTGAGATGTTTCCATACTTGTTTAAAGCCTGCCAATTTATCCTTTAAAATATATAGAATCCATTCGAGGTGCAGAGTGTCTGTCATTAGTGAGATCCATGCAGTTGAGGATGATATTTTCTTAACCTTCCACAGAGATTCAGTCTTTTAGCACACATAAAACCAAATGAAAGGAGATGTGCTTGAGAAGCCCTTGAGTTTTTGTAATTGTTCCAAATGTCCCAAAATAATCAACACAAGGTATAAATCCAACTTTAGATTGAAAAGTTTTTGAAACAAAAAAAAAAAAAAATGAAAGCTGCAGCAGGGTTTCAGAAAACTCGCATTTTCCCCTCCGTTTCCATGGAGACGGGGTTGGAGCGTTTCCTTATCAGTGGCTCCGAACGGCGTTGGTGTCAATGGACCCCAAAACACAACAAAAGTTTTCACTTGAAAACGCCTTAGATTCACTAATTAACGTAAGATGCATGTTTTCTGGACTGTGGAAGGAAATCGGAGAAAACCCATACACACTTGAAGAGAACGCGCAAACTCCACACAGAACAGCCCCCAACCTGCCTCAGACCAGAGAACATCCTCAGGGTGAGCTCAGCACTCCATCCTCTCTACGGTGTAGCAAAGTAACACGGAGGCAGTGCAGTATCCAGATCACTCATGTGTAAATAGGATCTAGAGCATGCCCGACCCTCATTTAAATACTCCTGCGTGTGTGTGATGTCCCTCATGGTGTTGTTCTCCGTAAATCACCTGCCAAACACACGCAAATGGAAAAACTATTTGCATCAGAGAGCAATTTAGCACGCTTTCTGCAGGATCTGAGCAGATCAGGCCACGAGGAGTGCTGGAGTGGATCATGCAAAATCTCATAGATAATACCTGGACATAATATAGAGATTACACAATTTTGGATCATTCAAATGGGCACAATAACTCCTTTATTCACTTTTCTCACGACAACTTTCAAGCCTTTGGAGAGAGAAGCTTTCACAGATTTTCCAAGGTCACAAACTTTCCGGTTTTCAATCCATTGACTCGTGGCTTGATGAAAATCAGCTGATGGAGATTCTCACTGCCGACAGCCATGACAGTGTTGTGCACTTCATGAACTGACAACTCAGAATAATGCTTTTGCTCCAATTCCTCTCAGAATGCAAATCACGTGCAATAGAGAAAACATGCACACACTTTACGAGTTTGCCAGGCTCAATCAACCATCGAGGAGCAAGGAAGAGGAAACCAAATTCAAGTTATAGATTTTGATTGAAAATGGAGGGTGTCTGTGTTATGGTTCTTTGTGTGTGTGTGTGTGTGTGTGTGTGTGTGTGTGTGTGTGTGTGTGTGTGTGTGTGTGTGTGTGTGTGTGTGTGTGTGTGTGTGTGTGTGTGTGTGTGTGTGTGTGTGTGTGTGTGTGTGTGTGTGTGTGTGTGTGTGTGTGTTCTCACACTTAACACCATGTCAAGGCCCACTTTTGTCCAGAACAAGTGCTTCTATTTAAAGGAGTAGTTCTGCTGCAGCTGGAGAGCTCTCTCGGCTTCAAACCGTGATTGTTGCATCCTTGAGCGCAGTCCTCCAGGATACTGCGTGAGTTAAACTCCAACTGACACACTTAAACACAAGCTTCGCTGAATACCATTTTTTTTTTTTTTTCCCCCTGCAAAACATTGCGGCAAGGGCTTCATTTCCAAAAGTCTGCTACGGTGTCATAGACACTCAGGCGTGCACGTGGAGGAACGCAGCGAGACAACCGGCTCTTTAAAACCTGCAGGATTGGGATCGTGATCTGCTGTGTGTCCTCTCCGGACAGCCTGTCTGCTGTAATTTCTTCCCAGGGATACGAGTCTCATGTCATCTCGCTCAGTCGTTCAATTCCAATGCCAGTGTTACAACTTCTTCTACCCCCCCCCCCCCCCCCCCCCCCCGTCCTCCCCGAATCAACATAAATCTGACCTGTGTGCACTTATGCAAATGTGACGCTGACTGTAACAGACATTATACGATTACCCATCACTGATTTTACTGTCTGATGAGACATCTGTACTGATGCATAAAAACCCAGCCATAAATTTCCCTCTAACTACACGGCATCATGCCTGGGTAAAGAGGGTGGGATGAAGTGGCAGCGAGTGTGTTATGATGGATGTTAGAACCCCCCCACCCCCACCACCCCACCCCCCAGCCCCCCAGTGTGACATACCCGTTTATGTATGAGGGAAGGGGAGCAAATGATCTCTTTTTACCAGTGTGCAGGTGGTGTCATAAATCTCCAACCACCGGTGGCCATTTTAAGAGCAGCTTGGCCTGTTTTTTAAAGACCCTCCAGATTTGGTTCTCGGTGGAGGAAAAGGCAGGCGCCGTCCTTTCCGAGATGATGTATTCTTGTGCCTCCTCTGTACAGTATGTTGAAGTTTCAAATTTACGTGGGATCCGAGCCATCTCTATATTCTTGACATGAATATACAAATATATCTCACACATTGTGATGCCAGAAAACTGAACTGCGGGTTTGCCTTACATGGACTGACCCCATTTACATGACAATGTTTTCAAGTGAAAATGTAAATGTTTGGTAGCAGTTTAGGGGTTTACATGAAAATGAATGCCTGGAGCCACTAAAAATGCAACTTTTTGAAAACACTCTGATTTCGTCTCCATGTAGACGGTTGAACGCTATTGCTGTGCATGTGGGTCCCGGCCTTAGGAAATAGTTCTTCAGCCACCGTGATAACAATCCAACGTGGTCGTCTGTCCATACGAATGTCCGTGTACTTACATTGTTATTGTTTGTAGTGTATTGTTCTCTGCACATGTGTGTCGTTTCATAACAAAAACAAACAACAGCACCCACTAGTGGCCTGACGTAAAAGCTATATCGTTTTCAAAATGTTGCCATATAAAACCGGAACTTTTCTGAGACGCAAAACACAAAAAACTATGCCTTTTCACTTCACACATGGTTCTTATTCTAAAGATTTCCATCTGTAGGCGTTAAATCAGAGTTTACACCAGAGAAGAGACATGTAAAGATCATTCCTTGTGAAAACAGATGTCTAATTGTTGCGGTGTGTAATTACCCACAATGAGATCATGGCCAATAGTGTGACACCAGCCAATAATCTAATGATTTTGCACATTTTAAATGTAACAAAGCCAATAATAGAATAGCACATTTGAGCCATTGCTGGAATAACTTTTTACCAATAATTTAACAAGTTATCACATCAAGAACAGCTCCTTCTGCAGGTTTAGTGAGTTCTCTTGTGAGAAAATAGCCATCATTCTCATTCATTAAGAGTACATACAATACAATACAGCAAGTTATTATATGTTGGCTTTAATTAGATTCAACGATTACATTATTGGCCATTATTATTACATTAGTGGTTGTTGCGGGTCGTGAGGAGAACTGAACCCAACATGGAGTCTACTAAGACTGATGGCAGGTTAGGAAGAGACTTAATTAGATTGTTGATGGGAATCACGAAAGACGGAGACTGAAGAATGAGCGAGGTCAGGGCTTCATGTTGGAGGTGCAGAGCAGACAGGGGGTTGCAGGTCATTTTATTGAGAGAGGACACAAAGTTTCAGATGTCCAACAGACAAATGATGACAATGACTTTTCTAAATAGCAAAGATATTGCTAATAATACATCAAAACACCCTTGCGGTGTCAATAACTGTGGTGACATGGACTATTAGTAATCCCACTGAACACAATTTCATTAAAGTAGCCATGTAGACACATCCATCTGATTAAATTGCCCCTATATGATGGAAATTATGATCAAAAGAGGTGTTATGGGGCTCAGCTGTAGGTATAGTCTTTTAATCTGATCTAAAAGTTGCAGGTTCAATCCCCCATCTGGTCAAATGTCCAAGTGTCCTTGCTCTGTGTTTATTCCAGCAGTGTGCTCCCAGGATAGGATGACACATTGAATTAGTCCTCAAAATACATGACGGACACAAAGGATGGTCCTCATGAAGTGGTTAAATTAAGATACAAGTGTCATCCACATGAGTGTCATGTCAGCTGATTACTTCCACGTATCGATCAGGTCTGGTTCAGCATGGCACCATCTGTGTCCCATTCTCTTGTTTTCCTCTTCAGACTGGACACAAGGGGAAATCAATACGGCCCTCCGACAGGTGAGTAAACAGCCTCCATCCAGTATTTACTGGTGTTTAGCATCGGCGCCCTCCCTCTTTCTCTCCCCATCTCCCACACCTGAGTTTGAATGTCTGCCCAGGCGAGTCACTCCATCACCGGGCCTCCTCGCCGACACATCCTCTACGTCTGCTCCCGCCGTTATCAGCCGTCAGCGTGGCAGGGTCTTTAATCCACGTGGAGCCAAATGGGTCCTGAAAAAGGCCATTTAGCCTGGCTGGTTGACACAAAAATGATGAAGTGTCTTGTTGAAGATAAGAAATGGGGCCAAAGTCGAGACAAAATGGGACGGAGCGCGATGCGGGCTCTGGAGTGAAGCCTACATGGTAAATCCGTATTGGAAAGCAGGTACACTGGTGTGTGCCACCGTTTCCTGCTTCGTATCAACTGCTGTCAGTCTTAAAAGTCAATAAATGAGGCTCTTTGTTTTTGGGGAGAATGACTGGGGAGTCTGATATGAGCACAACAAACAATCCCACTTGCAGAAAGCATTGCTCCTTAAAGAATCCTGCTCTTCTTCACGGATTTTTTTATGTCACATGATTTATTTTCTTGATCAGGTCTCATTTTTCAAGGTAAAACACAATCCTGTGTGAGAATCTCATTAAAAAAAACAATGTGTATGTGTGTGTGTGTGCTTGGTGGAGACTCCTGCTTTGTCAAAGCTCCATTTGGATATTTCATGAAACATGGTTGATTGTTGTCAGCATCGAAAAATCGAGACGTGCTGCCCAAATGTTTTGATGCTAAAGCACTTCCCACGTTGGGGCGCTGTTGTTGCGGCCATGATACGGTAAGAAACTACAAGAACGTGTTCTTAATGAAGGAGACATCACAGAAGATAAGGTTTCACAAAGGTATTGCTGGTGTAGTGGTAAATACTCTGATCTCACAGTGACAATATAACCTGGAAGGGGTTGTTTCCAAAATGAAAACATCATTTTCGTCTTTCCTGCCGTTGCAGCGCAAACGTGACAAATGTGACTTTTTCCTGTCACAAAAAGGCAAAATGTACCGATTTTCATGTGAAGCATTGGTAAATTGGGTATGAGACCTGAAGCAGACAGATAATGGCTACTGCATCTTCTTGAAACACACGTGGGACCAATAAAAGCATTATTAATCTTACAAAACTCAAAAGTAAATCAAAGCAGAAGGAAAGAAAAAAAAAAAAAACATCACTGAAATGACACCGAAATGACAACTCCAGGGAGCCTCTGCGTCTTTGCAGTGACTGAAAGTTGAACTTTAAAAATAGCTCCATCTCTCTTATCCCCCGCTTGACCACACATGCTGAAGAGGAGCCAATCAGGTCACTGTGATGTCAGCGGCGCTCATGCCGGTCGCAGATAATCACAGTTTGGCTCCGTTTGGGATCGGGGCCATATTAGTGTGGGTCAGTGCGTAACCGTCTGTGGTCGAGGACGTAATATACAGACGGACGCGGCATTAAAAATGGCATTTGCATTTTGGGCAGAGCAAAGTTCAAGCTTGATCAAGCAATAGCAGATGTTCACGAAGCGCTGCAAACAAGCGCATGCTTGATGTGGACAGCGGCGATGGGAATAAACAAGTATGATGTTAATATTGTTTTCTTCAACTTTATGTCACGGCACAGTTCACAGAGCGTGGGCGATTTGCTGCGGAATATTAAAAAGGCACGATACTAGTTTATTTTTGAGCATGCAGTCAAAGAATAATCAGCAGCATCAGTGTGACATTATTAATTGGAAGTAATCATATTATTACACGTATATTCACTGGAGCATCAAAACTGACGGCGCAAGTGAAGAAGCATGCGAACGCCTCATTCAGAGAGTGAAAACACACTCTGTTGGGGGAGTTTTGAGTGTGAGGATGGAGCATCTGCTCCTGCCCACTGGGCCTCCCAGCTAGTGCAAGCAAAGGCTCACACTGTCACCCACACACACACACACACACACACTCACACACACACACACACTTGGAAAGCTGCTGAATCTAATGAGGCCGAGGCCTGCTGGGCAGCAGGACGGCTGCTCCAGCTTGTCTCCGGCTCTCTGATTCTTGTCCCAGAGCTCCTCACACGTCATCCGCTGTTTCACACCGACCGCAACCGTTTTAGACTCGACAGTGTTTCCTCCCAGCGCACCATCCTGACATTAGCAGACAAAACTGGAGATTGGACAAAGTTCAGAGCAAATTCAAGTTTGACTCATCTCACACTCGCGTAATTTCTCACGCATCAGTGGAAGTGGAACAAATCTAAGTACAATGTCTTGCTCAAGGACACTTCGACATATGGGCAGGGGGAGATGTGGGATTGAACTTGTAACATTTTAATTGAACGACGACGCGCTCGACCAACCGATGGCCCGTTGACGCGACGAGAGGAAACGCATCGGGTTTTTTTGCATTTTCGTTTCAGAAAATCTTCACGTTTACACTGAAACATTTTGGAAACGATGTCAGTTTGCATGGCAACGGCAGGAATGCTGAGAATGATGTAGTTTTCATGTTGGGGCACGAGTGGCTGCTGTTTGGTTTTGTAAAAAAAAAAGAAAAAAAACACATGCAAAGATCAAGATGATTGGATTGTTATTACGGTGACTGTCAACTATCAAACTATCAAGTCCCAGGAGATTATGGACTGGGAGTCATGACACTCTGGAGGAAACACTGTTATTGTCCACCTACTGAGCATGTGCAGACGAACTATTTACCAGGGCCATCGTGCACATGCGCAATAGCAGCATTTTCAAAAAGTTGCGCTTTCCTCTATTTCCACAGAGACGTTGCGTTTTCAAAAAGTTCGACCTTGGGAACTGTCAGAAAGTTTAACTTTCAGTGCCTCTGAGCACCGTTTTGGAGCTTTCACTTGACGACGTTGTCGTGTAAATGGGGCCTTACATCATAGGTAGTAGAGGTGCGCTACCTATACTGGTAGTGCACCAGCTAATCCCTCATCAAGCAGGGATTTAAAAAAAACAAAAAAACAATTCTAACTTCAGGTTTGTGTGCAGAGTCGGGCTGCAGTCTGAGAAGATCAAACCACCAAAGTTATTAAATACATATAGAAAGAAAAGTCTGTCTTCCTTTGCCTCACGCATACCGGCTCATTTGTTGCCTTCCCAAGTGGAGCTGCATTTCTTTGAGTTTGCTTTTCCACAATTCATTCGCTCCATCTCTCTTCCCTTTTCTCCTTCTCAGTCTTTCCATCAAGAGGAGGAATCAGCCCGAACAAATCTGCCTGAAGCTTTTCCAGGCTGATAGTCTCTTCGGATTCAAACCTTTTCCCTCTCATTTCAAGTGACACTAATGGAATGTTAACAGAGTATTGAGTTTGTATACGGTGGGTGATGAGTGCATACCCATATATGTGTGTATGAAAAATCCAACTTCAAAATCTCCTTTGTTATTGAAAAAAACTACCTAAAACTACTCTCTGACACTTCCATTTAAAAAGGTTTTCTATTTCACCTCACAAATTCAGTTTATATTTAACAAAGAAAAAAACCACACAGCTCCACACAGCTTTAAAGCATGTGGCTGATAATGGATTATGACATTGAATTCACTGTACATCATAACGATGTAATAAAAACATAATTTCTCTGCAGTGGACAGATGCTGAATTCTTCCTTGTTTACAGTAACCATGTCCGCACATACATCCTTTTGTCAGACGGCGTGCCAGCAGTCGGCTGCTGCAGATGGTGGGTTGGGGCTCGGCTATTTTTAATGTGATAATAAAAAAAAAGAAAAGGAGAGGCAGGGGATTGGCAGAAAGGGGGAAGACTCAGAATGTCACTCTGGAAAAGAGCAAGAGGGGACAAAGCCCATCAAAAACTTCCCTAAGGAGTCGTCTCATCCTTTATTTCCAGCCCTGTAGCTAAACTAACATAGTGAAACGATCCAAGATGGCCTTTTATTTCTCACCTCATCTTCTGTGTGTGTGTGTGTGTGTGTGTGTGTGTGTGTGTGTGTGTGTGTGTGTGTGTGTGTGTGTGTGTGTGTGTGTGTGTGTGTGTGTGTGTGTGTGTGTGTGTGTGTGTGTGTGTGTGTGTGTGTGTGTGTGTGTGTGTGTGTGTGTGTCCAGGGAATGCACCCTCGTGTTGTGAGAAGAGCGAGAGAAATTGTTCCTTGTGCGTTTCCATTTTTTGTCATTTTCACCCCGGAATTGTTCGTCCATGTTGGCTGAACTTGCATAACCACAGAGTTTTGAAACTTAATTGGATTTCATGCACCAAACTCTTCCTGCATCACTGACTTGTGATCTTGATTCTCTAAAAATCAGAAATCAATTAAACCGGGGGCGTCAAACATAAGGCCTGTGGACCAAAACTGATCCGCAAGAGGCTCCATTTCCTTTCACCTACTCCAATATAACTGGAGCCACAAATCATGTTCAACCTTTAACATGAGGCTAACATACCATAGAGCGTATAATGTTTCATATATGGTTGCGATATATGTACAAAAACTGTAGCTTACATTTAATTTGGGTAGTTTTATTACAATTTTAGCTGATTTAACAGTTTCAACTTCTTTTTTTTTTTATTAGCAGTTTTTAGACAATTTTTACCTTTACCTTTATCTTAAATATGTGTTTTATTTTTTCAATTTTAAACTTCTCAGAAATTCTAGTCATTTTAGGGTTTGCTTTTCTTTAAGCTGTTTTCTGAGTTCTTGGAGTTATTGTGTCTTTTTTCAAGCCCATTTTTATCTAAGAGATTATAAAATCAGTCTGACGTGTAAATTAAAGGATAAAATGTTTGGTTGCATATTTTTGGCAAGCTTCATTGAGCCGCTACAGAAATGCTAATGAGCTGCGGGTTGAGGACCGCTGATCTAACCCATCACATTCACGTCGCAAACTCAGAGTAGCGGACTGCCACGATTTAGCACCCGGGGAGTTACTGCAGGTGGGGGGGGGGGTCAAGGGTCATGCTCAGTGAAGCTCAAAACCTCTGATGCCATGTCTGCTTCTCTAACCACAAGCCCTACTGCCTGTCTGTCGCAAGCATCTCTGCATTAGTAGCTTGAAGGGAAGAAAGCAGGTTTAGACAACAGAAAAAAAAACAATTTTGTTAGTTTCTCTAAGAAGTTGAATCTGAATTTTTGTCTTTGGTTACAAAGACATTCATTCAATTTATCAGCATTAAATGGCATGAAATTGAGTGAACTTTGTGTATCATCAGGTATCGTTATTCCTCCCCCCCCCTCGCCTCCTCTGTCTCTGGAGTGTGGGACACCTGAGAGAGGATCTGATTGCACCGGAAGGAAGGATCGGATCGGATCAGATCTCTCTCTCTCTCTCTCTCTCTCTCTCTCTCTCTCTCTCTCTCTCTCTCTCTCTCTCTCTCTCTCTCTCTCTCTCTCTCTCTCTCTCTCATCTCTCTCTCTCTCTCTCTCTCTCTCTCTCTCTCTCTCTCTCTCTCTCTGGCAGCACAACAGCTGCTCCACATGCTTCTCACTTTCACTCAGCATCTGCTTGTTTGCTATTGCAACCTGTTCTGTTTATTTTAAGTTTTAATAGACGTCTGGTTTTCAGTTCCTGTCCAGCATGTTTTTCTCTCTTCTCTCAGACGTTTAGATTTCTACTGCTTCTCTGCTGCAACTATTTTACTGACGCGTCGAACACTGCTTCAGTGCAAATTGCTGTGATTACGTCTTGGTGTCAGTGGCAATAGTTACAGTTTTACTGCAAACAACATGTGCAATTATTACAGTGGTTATTGCTTAATCCCTGACAGCAGAGAGCGAACAGTCAATCACTAAACCTGTTTTAAATACGTAACATTTTACTATTTAAATCTGGTTTCATGAATGTTTTCACACATTTATGTGTATCACTGACTATCTATCTATCTATATATATATATATATATATATTCCAATATAGTCCAAAATATCTTTATTTTTCCTTAATAAAAATGTACCTCACATACGTAATTTTACAGCTGTTGCTCAGTACGCTGACAATTTGAAGTAATAATTAAAGTTTTTAAATATAATTTCAGTTTAAACTTGTTGCAAACCATTAACCAACTGTTTTTTTGGTGTTATTTTCATGGAATTTGTTGATCTACAGAGGTAAATCAAACTGAAAACCTACTATATACAGGATTTTTCCGAATACAGGAAAAAGTTGTTAAAACTTTAAGACATTTCTCTGAAAATTACTTTGTATTTTGACAGTATTTCACGACAGCACTGTGCTTTTACCTGAAAACTTCACTCAATGTCAGAACATCAATAAGTGTTTTTATGAAACAGTTGACCAGATTACAAATCAGCAAAAGGAGAAAAATCAGCCTTCAAGCAAAAAGGATGTATAGAAGAGGTCACTGACGTCACGACAATTTTGTGTGATTCTGGCAAAAAATGTCAGTCTCCTGCTCCCATCCCCGTTTCCATGAGTCACTGGCATGAAACTCAGAGTACAAACTCTGTCTGCCTCCACTGCTGTCACTGTGTATCAGCTTTGTGTTAATGCTAACGTCACATTTCACCCTCCTTGACTCTGCCCACACACTCCAGAGACACAAAAAGGACAAGTGTGAGGGATAATGAATGCAGAAACAAAGCCAGAAAAAACTCAAAACGCGGTCAAACAAACACTGATAAAATGAGATAGGATCAGATGAGATAAGAGGGATTCCAGCTAAAAAGAAACAAAAAACAAAAAACATTATGTTCCATCTCATCTTGGTAAAAAAAAATTACAAAAAATTACAAAAAAGTTAAAGAATTGAGGGATCCTATGTTGCTCTGGGAACAATTTCCAACCATGAGAAAGCAGGAACACGCTGTGCAGGTACAGCAGAGTAAAAGACAAAATGTAATTTATTCTACAGTAAAAGAAATCTCACAGGTACCCGGCAGTGTGAGCACATCATTGAAAGTACTCAGAAAACTTGGAAGGCAGAAGTAGTTCTCGCATAAATCCCACTGCTTAACTGCAGCTCTGGAGTTCTCTTTACTTACAGAGTGCACCCAGTGCACAGGCAGTGCCAGCCCCTGATTGCATAATTACCTGCTGCCTTTACTAAATCAGATGCTAATTACACACAGATTGCTACTGCAAATAGAATGAATGCTTTCTGGCACGAGTCTCTGCACATCCATCAATCAACTCGCGCATCGCTCAGTCTGCAACACCGTCACGCCAATTTGGGTCCCGCGGTAATGCCTCAGTATGTTGTTTGCATAATTAAAAAAAATATATATTAAAAATAAAAATCCAAATAGCTTTCATAATGATCTTTTCTACTGTCGAGATCCTTCGAGAGGACAACGCTTTGCACATGAAATGAAATAGAATTCTCCCCAGCCAATGTGAGCGCTTGTCATTTTATTATTTGTTCGGTCATTTTATTCTTTTTACCATTAAAAGACACTTGTATCTCTTTGTTTGGTACTTTTTAAAATTTAAATATCCGCGTTTACTTCAAAAATGTTTTTACATCCTCTGACTCCAGCAAAAAGAAAAAAACTAAAGTTTTAGGCCAAGTTTACACAACAACGTTTCAACGTTGAATTTTTGTTTCAGAAAAGTTGGAGCTTGCATGTTTGTTTCCACGGAAACGGCAGAAATGCAGAAAAAGATGTGGTGAACATGCCAGGCCACCAGTGGGTGCTGTTGTTTGTTTTTGTAATGAAACCACACACACATGCAGCAGAGAACAATACAGAATAAACATTATCAATGGAAGAACACAGACATTTGTATGAGCAGACGACCAAGTTGGCTGATTAATACAGTGACTCTCAACTATAAAAATATCAAATCCCAGGAGAACATGGACTGGGACTCATGATCTGACTGTCCTTCTACTGAGCATGTGCAGAGGAACTACTCACTGGTGCTCTGGTGTAACTGCAGTAGCAGTGTTTCAGAAAAGGTTGGTTTTTTTTCTGTTTCCATGGCTCCGAGCACAATTATTGTGTAAAGACTCTCAAAATGTGACAATAGTTTTGCCTTTTTCACTTAAACTTCATCAGGGCCACTTTTCGCCCCACTTCCCCTTTCGCCAGTGCCGCTAATAAAGCGAACTCTTGTGACTTAAACAACGTCGTCTGGCCTAATAGATCCTTCTTCAGTCGGCGATCCCTGACAGATGAACCCAGAAGTTCCTGTTTATTGCATCCTTCCATGCTGCACTGGGGTTCTTTTATAGGCCCGAGGAAACCGCTCCAACAGCCTGAAATGGTTAAGAAAACCAACAATAAATTTGTTCAGGACTCACTAACATTTGTATATTTTAACTGCACCGCGAAGCAGTTTCAAAGACCCTTCCAAAAGCAGACCCCACAGCAATTGTTTTTTTTTTATCCATCTAATCATACCAAACCTCACAAGCGTGAATCTTTAAATCCATGAGTCATTCCCTTAAAGCGAGGGCTGTGTTAATGTGCTAAATGTTCACACTGGCGTGCGAGCGGTTTGTTTAATACGTCCTCCGTCGCAGCCAAGATATGTGCACAGTGGTAATGACGGATCTGTTATCTCTGTTGGCCATTAGCCTTAGTGTATGAAGTCATTAGAGGAAGTAATTAACTCCCATTGTTCCAGAGATGGGTCGTTAGCAAATGAGCCCGAGACTTATGGAGCGTCAACTTGATTATCCTGCTTATGCTGGTGACCTACAAGCAGAGAGAAGTTGTACACGCTTTGTTGTCACAGTTCGGGGATGCGTTTTGAAACTGTGATCACTAAAGAGTGATGCTTTTATAATCACCTCCAGAATGCAGATGGGGTCTTTGTTTCCTCAATTCAGACACAAACACAGCAGATTTTTCACTTTATAGGAGTGGAAGCAGTGGAAAAATGAAATACAATGCATGTCTAATTTTTTTTCCGACATAATTCCAGTGCTGCATAGTCTCGCTCTCCTCAGTTTTCACGGAGAGTATTATAAGCCATAAGTGATGCGGTTTACATTTTATGTCGGGACACTCAGTGGGATGGCATCCATTTACATAAATAAACTCGATTTTTTTTCTTCTTTTTTCATACAAGGGAAATATGAGACTTTGCTGTGTTACAGTCAATCTTAGATCTTTGTGTTTGTTTCTGTTGTTTCTGGATGATAAATCATTGATAGCCCCTTTGAAGTCCTCCTGCTGCAGAACTGTAATAAAACTCCAACCGTCCCGGCAGATGAGCTGAGGCTGAGTATTTGTACAACAAGCCCCTCCTTGTCAAACAGCTCCCTGAAGTCACATCCAGCGAGACACGCGGTCATAAAGCGAGGCTGTCGGCTGTGTCCCCAAAAGCTTTTTTTTTTTCTCCTTCAGCTCGTTGCAGATTCTCCTCCCATTCATCAACATGGCGAAAAACGGAGGAAGTGGCAAGTTTGCATGCTAAAACATTGACATGGTTGTGATTGGACAACGATCAATAATTTATATTATTGGCAGCCAGATGAAAAGCTTCAATTCTGAGAGTCTGAGGAACTTTCTCTGTGGTGAATGGACGTCACTTAATAGCACCTTTTCGACTGCAGTCCCAAAAACGCTTAACGTCGTTCCTCATCACGCATTAATGGAGGCTATCGCAAGGTGTTGTCACTCCAAAGGGAGCAATCTGGGGTTCAGCGTCTTGCTCAAGGACACGTCGGCATACGGACAGGTGGGGATGGGAACCTGCAGCCTTCCTATTGGGAGACGACCACTCTACCAACCGAGCCACTCCATGGAGTTTCACAATACAATATCAACATTAACAACGGGAGAACACAGACATTCGTATGGACAGACGAACAAATTGGATTGTTTTTACGGCGACTGTCAACTATAAAACTACCAAGTCCCAGGAGAACCTGGACTCGGAGTCGTGACACTCTGGATGAGGACATTGGTCTTATTGACCATCTACTGAGCATGTGCAGAACTCTTGACTCCGGCTGTTCCAAGGGTTTCATAAAGTTGCAATCCCCACGTTTCCATGGAGACAAAGTCAGAGCCTTTTGGAAAACTTCCACCTTGGAAGTGTTGCCATTGTCCAATATTTACATGCTTCCGCATGTAAACAAAGCATGTTACTCAGGACAAGCAGCACAAACTCAATCCTGAGTTTCAGTGTGAATACGGGCCTCAGGATCCCTCTACTTTTTTGTTTTTAAACCGGAGGTGTCAGAACACTTAGCACAGGGAGAACTGACGTCGGCTCTTCCTCTGAAGTCGGGTTTAGACCTTCGTGCGACAAGATATTTTTACCCTACTGATGATGTGTTGTTGCAATAGTAATACGTCGGCATAGAGTTTGGAGAATAACATCAAATTGATTAAGAAAATTATGGACTCTTGGTTAAATACTCCAGCAGGAGCACTGAGCATTGTTGTTGTTGGTAAACTGACAGGCAAAACGCTACAGAATGTCTCTGTTTTCACTGCTGTGTAACCAGGGAATAAGAACTAAAAAACTAAATGACCTAAAAGTCCTCAATATCACAGGAGATCATGACTGAGGCACAGCAGGACACAGAACTGCCCACACACACAGAACCAGACCAACCAACAAGCAGAACACGTGCGAGGAGCCTGATATGAACCACAAGCAGCAGGTGAAGACAATCATACACTCAGGAAGAGCGATCAGACACGAGGAGAGGAAGTCAAAAGAGCCTGAAACCAGCGCGAGTCAGAATCACAAAATAAGAGCAGAAACAAAATGTGAGCCATAGCAGTGTGATGTGTATTGGTGTGGAGGTTTACACTTTAGTTGCAGTAATTCTTCATAGCTTTAAAAAAAATTAAATAAAAGTATTCTGTAAATAGATATTACCGTTAATACTTGAATTACTATTTGGTGCGTCTGGGGTTTCTCCAATGGTTTTATGATTAGAGGAGCTCAATATTTGTTTTTTTCTGCTCACAATAAAAATAAACCTGGTTTTCTGTTGAGTCAGCGGAAAGGCTGAGGAGGTAAATGTCCTGCACATTTCTTTTTTTAATTTGTTAGCTTAGTATTTGTAATTGCAACTGACCAAATATGTTTAGTTTTCTTTAAATAATAGAATTCCAGATGTTTATTCTTTGAATATGATCATTTTGGGGGAGATGCAACTTTCTCTGCAAACTGTTGACAATAAGTGTCTGCTAAGAGGTTGTTTCGTTGTTTCAGTGCTGACGTTTGAGCTCAGGGAGCTGATAAAGTGGAACGAAAAATTTAACTTTTTGAAAACGTTCTGACTCCATTTCAGTGGAAACTGCGGGAAACCAGCACCAACTCACTATGTTTTCAGCGTTTCTGCCATTTCAATGTAAACAGACATCGATTTCAAAACGTTGCTGTCTAAACGCAAAACTTTTCAGAAACAAAAACACAAAAATTATACATTCTCACTCGAAACATGTAGACAGAGGCTGATACTCATACTGAGCTGGTTTTATCCTTTAACCTTACCCAGGTTATTTTTTTTATGTTTTTTTTCCTACTGAATCGTCAAGTTTGTTACACTCATAGTTTTTACAAAAAACGAATTTTGTCACTACATTTTCAACAAAAATGTTCCTTGTGGTGTATGACTGCCAATCTATTCTTTATTTGTGTCTCTGTTTGTGGATTTGTCTGGATTTCACCATCATTCAGAGTCGTATAATCCTATTTTCAACATGTTCGGGTCATTGTCAACAAACATGTGAGGCTATAGTCACTGTTACCGGCTGGCTTCATATCGTAAAGCTTCGCTGTTACACGCCTGTTGATGTCTAATCTCTTAAAGTCTTCATCTTGAACAGAATGGACAGTGAACTCCAGCGTGATGAGGCCCGCCGTCACGTGCACGTATTAGCATGTAGATTGCGTGTGCTGCTGCGGTTCATGTTTTGTTGATAGGTTTGATCGACTGGCCGCCCGGGTGGTTTACATGTCTGAGATCCGCGCCGATGGATTTCTGTTGCCATACAGTGTGAGGGCGGTTGCCTCCAGCTCCGGTTCTTATTGGTGTCTTGTTGCTCTAACAGCCGGCAGATTTGGTGTGGTGTTTATAGATTTACCCTTGCAGCGGCTGGGTATGCAGATGGGGAGGATTGACCTACTACGACCTTGGAAGAGTGCCCTGGTGGAGGACGACGGCGACCTCAGGATGGGCAGGATGTGCTGCATTGCAGCAGAGCAGATCAGGGCGCTGCATGCTCTTACACACACACATACAAAGACACACAGACATACACACACACACACACACACACACACATACAAACACATAAACTGCAGCATTATATCATGAAACCACATGCACAGACACTGAGCCACACACAAAATGAATTTAAACACACAGTTATTCTTCTTCCAGAAGGCAGGGGTGTGTCCTAATCAACCTGCCACTGTCTGGCTGGAGTGCTCACCCCACCCACATGACTGTGCATATTGAGCAACCCGCACACACACACGCGCACACACACACACACACACACACACACACACACGCACACGCGCACACACACACACACGCACACACACACGCACACACACACACACACACACTTCCACATCCTTCCTCACAAGCACGTTAAAACGGGATGCTTGATGCTTGTGCATGTACACGCAGACTACAAAGTGGAAAATGTGCTCGGCTGCAGAGGGGATAATTATGGCCAGTTAAGAACAGTTAGTTATTACAGCACATCCCGAGCACCACACACAGAACTGTATGCAGTTTAAAAAAGAGTGCAGAGACTTCGCTGGAGCTGAGCCTACACATCTATAAACAGACACTTTTTTTCTTTTTTGTCCTGCACTGCAGCCACACGTTCTGCATTACAGATAAGGCAATCACTCACTTCCATCAGCCACTACAGATCCTATAAACTCCACAGCAGGGCATCCCATAGGAGGACAATATACAACAGCAGTGCCAGGATCTGAGATTGTAATACCAACCCAGCACAGGCTCTCATTAAAGAGATTTTTCTGGGGCAAATAAGTAAACCCTGACGACTCTGAGCGATCAAACCAGATAAGCATCAGTTTATCAAGACCTTCTGTACAATTGACCTCCACTGACCTTGACTCACATTGTTTAACCCATCACCAATATTGAAGAGTCAGTTTGGTGACATTTAGTATAATCGATAAATAGAAATGAATGAACTGACCTCATTGACATGTATTAACCCTGTGAATAACCACCTTCTTTTGATTTCTTTTTACTTTTAAGCAGTTGCTACTGTACGAAATGCAATTTGGGCTTCTTCAATATGATTTTCTAATGTTTTTAATGCATTTAGTAGGTGATGTCACATGCTGTATCTGTACTCAAGTACTTCTTTTTCTGGACTTTTTTTTTTTTATAGCTTTAATCTCTCCATTATCCAACAATGGGCGTGACAAACTTATTTTAATTCAGGGGCCACATAGACTCCAATTTTATCTTGAGCAGGCCGGTAAAATAGTAAAATAGTGCCATAACAACCTTTAAGTTTCAACTTTAAAGTTGTTCTTTGTTGTGACGCACAGTATATGTTCTGAAAATGTTGATATTTTCACAAAACCAAACAATTACTATGGAAAACTAGTCCAATCTCAACAAAAAAAAGAATTTAATGAAACATTCTGGTGCAAAATATAGTGAAATGTCCAAAATCACTGTCTCTCTTTCTCTCTCTCTCTCTCTCTCTCACGCACACGCACGTGCACGCACACACACACACACACACACACACACACACACGCACGCACACACACACACACACACACACAGACATCCTATAACAAGGCAGCAGACGTTTGAGGGTGTGAGAGGAGAAGGTGCAGAGGAAGGAAGAATGAGCTGTAAAAGTTGTTTTGATTTAACAGGAAATTCTCCACAGTTTGAAGCTATTGTCTCTGCTCTGACGGGATGACACGTGGCAGCATGTGAGCGCTTCGTACCGGTGATTGATCACCTTAATTCCACGAACGACATACACACGGGAGGCTTTATCTTCCGGTTTTATCCTGTACAACATCCAATTTCAAAATGGTTGAGAACGATGGGTGGAATGTAGATAAAGCCAGGTGCGTTGAGCAAGAAAGTTTCTTTAATAACGGGATATCAAATATTCCAAGAAAGTGTATCATCATCCCGAGAAGAAAAGAAAAAAAAAAGAAAAGATTTGATCATCTGGAATCTGTTGGTTCAAAAATGTTGGGACTGGGAATCAAAAGGCAGGAAGGTTAAGTGTGCTGATGAAAAACAGATGAGGTGAAAACAGATCAGTCTCCCGGCTGAATATTGTGGAACGACTCCTCCACCTCCAGTGCATCATATCAACAAACCATCGAAATAACGGTTTGTGTTCGCCAGGGACCGAGCTGAAGGTCACCACTGATGTTGGTGATCTTTAACAATCGAAGCAGCAACAACAGACACTGTCGTGGACGGGAAACCTCTGTATTTCTTGTAAATACAATATGCTGCATAACACGCAAACTGTCCCTCAGTGTGAAGGTATGAAATATTTGATATTGAAGGATAATATGGCAATGGGGGGGGGGGGGGGGGGGGGGGGGGGGGACATTCGAGCCATCGCACCAGGCATCACTGTCTCTTTCAACGTAATCAAATAACACTGAAGAGGAATAAAAAAAAACCAATGCATGATTAAATAAAGAAGTCTGTTTATTTATTTGATATATATATATTATGCATTTTCATATAATAGTTCTAATACCAGTAGCTCAAAAATAATAATCATATTATATTTGTATATATAGATATATAGAAAACTAATCCAATAATCTACTTTTTACGTGGACTTTACTTCCTTGTAAAAAACAACATGGAGAAATGTATAATCTTCTCCCCAGCTTCAATATAGGCGCTTTTAGGGAGCAAAGAAGAAAATACAAAAAAGAAAAAGTACACCTGAACATTGCATCTCATAGAACTAGAACATCTGTCAGCAGCTAGTAATGTCGACCGTTTCGGCTTAAGACACAGGAAGAGGTTGTTTTTTGTTTGTTTTTTTTTTGTCTTTGCTAGAACATTGTTGACAAATGTGTTTTTATGTTCAGTTGAAATGTCCGAGAAAGTGTTTTAGTTTTTTTTTTGTTCACGGGGGAAGGGATGTGTGATCATCTGGGTTCGGACAGTGAGATTACAGAACATCAGATCACGCCAAATCTCTAAAGATGAAGGAGAGGAAGTGGAGAGAGGGAATATTCAGGGTTGAGAACAACAGCAGGGTATAGAAAGTTATGTGCTTCTCCACCGATGATCTACGGTTGTAAACAGAGGGCAGCGGCACAGACAGTGCAAAGTCCTGGTCACCAAGCGTCGTCCCGTCCCCCCCCCCCCCCCGTCTCTGTCTCTGTCGGTGGTCTGCAGGAGGTAGCCATGTCACAGTTGGCAGGAAGAGAAATCCACTCTGATCCATGTGGCCGTGGCAGTCTTCACAGGCGTTAGCGACGATATCAACAGCAATCCCTCATCCGGTTGAAGTGAAATGAAAATGTGGAGGCAGGCCGTGGACGTGGATGAGGCCGTGAGCTACGGACCGTCCGGAGCTGTGGGCGGGGGCCGTCCGGGAGTCCTCGTGTCCATCAAGGCCAGAGACACAGGAGGGCGGCGCCACTGCCGCCCGACCTCCCGGAGAGAGACGTGGGAGGCGGAGTCGAGGTCAAGAGGAAGCGTCGAAGCTGCACGGGGGAAAAAAAGGGGAAATTGTTTTTTTTTTTTTTAAACAAATCTACGTCTGAAGAAACCTTTGATCCTTGAATGACTTTATTAATACGATGAGTCACTGCTGCTTCGGTACTGTTTAATTTGTATTATTGATGCTTTTTGTCAAAATATTCAGTGGATTGCAGATTAAATTACTATATAAATCTATAAACGTCGGAACATCGTGGCAGAATGTGAAATCCCTTTTATTAATGGTGGAGAGGATGGGCAAACGCATGAATGACCTTTACAGAGATATACTGCGGCTGGCAGAAGAAGCCGCCACGTTAATCAGGAACTAAAAATTGCAGCCCGGCAATACCGTCTGCTATAATACTGTATAAAACACTATACAGGCATAAGCAACAAACATGAAACAGTTTTACATCATAACAGTTCAAATCAGCCGCCAAATAGATCTCATCCAAGACAGACATTTAATTTATTCACTATGAAAATCGTTCCTGTTTATTCCGCTTTGAAATTGCGCTTCATTTGTGAGGAACATGCATTTGTGGGATGTGCAGCAGAGTCCTGACTGCAAATAAATTGCACGTGCGCAACCCCACCGCCAGCAGATTCCAACATAGCTGACAATCCATTTGTCGTTTTAAACATTATTAAGGGTTTTCACTTTTTGTTTCTTGCACAATATTATTCCTTTTCCCTCCTTATTCCTTTCCCCTGACAACAACATCCAAATATTTAAAAACAACCTTTAAATTTTGATAAAGGAAATAGCCCCTTTCCTTACAAAGGCCCCGTTTACACGACAATGTTTTCAAGTGAAAACACAAAACTTTTTTTGCATTTTGTTCATTCGTTTACATGACAGCAGTACTCAGAGCCGCTGAAAGCACAACTTTTTGAAAAGGCTCGAGCTGCATTTCCTTGTGGACGGCAGGAATGTGACAAAAACTCCATACTTTACTAGAAATTGGTAGTTTTATAGTTGAGTTACCTTAATAACAATAAAACTTTGTCATCTGTCCATATGTTTATAGTGTATTGTTCTCTAAATGTCTGTGTTTTCATCACAAAAACAAACAACAGCACCCACTAGTGGTTCTACATGAAAAAGTTTTCAGCGTTTCTGCTGTTCCCATGTAAATGGCCATGGTTTTCAAAACATTGCCGTGTAAACGCAAAAGTTTTCTGAAACGAAAACACATAAAAAATTGCATGTATTTTACAGAAATTGAAAATTTGTTTAGTTTAGTTGAGTTAAGTTTAAAAATTGTAATGCCACGAGAGTGAGTGAAAAGTGAAGCGTGTTTAATGTCCTCCTTCCACGGTGTTGCTGTTGCATGTGTGTCAAAATATAAATCTCTGCCAGTTATAGTGAGCATAAAAGACAGAAGTTGTCCTCCAGCATTATTCTTCCACTCTGCTCACCACAGTATTTAAGTGCAATTCCCCACCTTACCTACGTAAACATAAATCATCTTCTTTTGTTTTCATTTTTGCACCGATCAGTCCACTGCTTTAGTTTTGTGAATAAGATCACCTGAGTTTGACATTGATTAAAAAGCTCTCTGAAGGTTCCTACGACAATGCAGACAAGTTGCAGTTGTACGTATATGTTTGTAAGCTGATACGAAAAGGGCTTTGGTTTCATTTCGCTGCATTAGGAATGCTATCCGGCTGCTTTATAGTTCCATCTGAGAAGATGCCTTATTGAATCATAACTCACAGCTGCTGTTTTAACCATTAATAAAACAATTATAACGTGTCAGTTTGTGAGTACACAAACTGGTCGCTGAGTACACAAACCCTGTAGATGTAGCAAATAGGAGAGGGAGAAATTGAGTGAATAAGATGTTCATCCAGGCTTTTGTGTTGCTTATCGGTGACAGATCCTTTTGTTCCTCCACCGCAGCACAGAGCCGGGGGACGGCCACTGAACTCCACTTCAGTCTCTGCACCGTTAGCACATCCTCGTTTTTTTTGTTTTTTTTCTCTGAGCTTGCAAATCATCCACTGACATAAAGTACACTTTCTTCTCTCTCCCTCTCGCTCACCTGAGTCACTGATATTTCTGTAGAAGGTAAGATGTGTGTGTGGGCAGAATACAAAGAGTGAGTGAAAAAAAAAACGTTTTAAAAAGGAAAAAAAAAAAACCACAGCGGCAAAGTAGAAGGAGAAAGACTCTTTGATGAAGGAGTTGCTACGTGTGAGAAAAGTGGCCTGTGTGTGATGATGGGTGGTCGCATGTGCTAGCGATTTGCAGCGGTGGGAGTGTCTGACGGGGGCTCGCCCGCCCTCCGGGGAGAGGCACGCCTCGTCTTGGACTCATTAAATATTAACGCAGGCATCTCGCTCTCCCGCGGAGGCCTGATTGAAGATGTGGGTACGACAGACAGGGACACGAGGGGGTCACCTCTAACGCCGTAGTGCCACTGTAAACCCACTGTGATTACACCTGGGCCAAACCAGGCATGCAAGCACATCACTCATGTGCGGGAGGTGACCCCGGATAAACTCACCCTGCAAAGACGCGGGATCGCGACGGCATATATTCAGTTGATATCCTGCTAATGAGCAGGAGAATAAAGGGAAAATAGTCCCATTTCTACACAATCCCAACTGAGACATTTCATTAATGTAAATCCTTCTCGTGTAAATCCCTCAAACCGAATGTAAATAGGTTTTGAGGCCCCGGCGATCGGAAGCGCACTGTATGGTAAAATATACTTTAAAAAACGGAGCTGATTACAGGATTATGGGCCCTTGTGGAAATAACAGACAATGACCTTTATTGGGTGTTTATATTCTTTCAATAACCTCTAATTAATGTAAAAGAGGCTTAAGAAAAAAAAAAAAATGTCAAGCGGTTCTTACCTGTCCCAAAGCTTCACATTTCTACAGTTGTTGGTGCAGCAGCCGGCTGATATCAAAGCTGTGTCAAAGACAAAGAGACAGAAGAAAAAATGAGCCCTAAATGTGTGTTGACAAGAAAAGACCGCCTCATTAATCCAACGACTTCACGCTGACGTCTGTCTGTTTGGACTGCCAGGAGAAGGGAACATGGTTCATAAATAAAACAGGCCGACGGAGTAGCAGCTTTTGTTCGCGGCTGAAATATTTGTCGGACGAATGTGGCGAGTTGAACGTGGAGCGTGAGACATTTATGAGCCAAACCGTGAACGAAACTGAAAAACGGTTCATCATCGACATAGATGAAAATCCATCCATCCATCCACCCAGCACCCTTGTTTCTAGTCCGGTTGCCTCCACAGTTTCTTGTTTAGTCCCGTCTAGTCTTGCCATGTCTTCTGTTCCGTGTCGTTTCCTCCCTGATTTGAGATTTTTTTTTCATTCATCTCAGACTGATTAAATCCATTTCCTATCAAATGTCAAACACAAACTTGACATTATACTGATTTCAAGGGGAATAACCTTGATTCGGATGATTACTGAATTTGTTTCAGAGCTCTCAAGCAAGCAAAAACTAAATCTGTACATGACAAGATTATTTGTCTTTAACATTTGATTAGTTTAGTTGATGAGTGAAAATGCTCCTCAAGAAGGAGCTGAGGGTTAGGGTTTCTTATTTTCCTGATTTTCACATGCTTTGGTGACATTTTCCAAAAAGAGCAAAGGAATACACGTTGAAAAATGGGGAAACATTTGGTCTCTTCTTGCTGCCTCCAGTGTCTCCTCTACAATTGCTATTAAATGGCAAAAATAACACATACTATCGATATAAGTCCCAAGCTGAGGTGACTTGTAAGATAAATCAAGAGTTCAAATCTCCACAACTATAATTTCTTGACAGTTTCTTGTTTTTATGAGGCCAAAACAGCACTTAATCTATGCTGCAAGAAATTTAATTGCAGCAGTTTTAACGTTTATGTAGATTTCAGGAAAACAAACAAATCCTGACTGTCAGGTTGTTTAGCTCCTGTTCAGTCTGTGCTGCAGTGGTGTGAGTGGCTCTTCGTGGGATGGCTAAATACGAATCTACAGTCTGCAGGCCGACAGAATAATATAAACAGTAATCATAGGAGACAAAGCAATCAAAGGAGGGTGATTCCTCAAGTGAATGAATGAAAATACAATCAACTTTACCACCTTTACATGGATAATTGTGGTACATTGTAGTAACTTCTGGGTTTCTTCCTGTTTAATTCAAAGCCAACAAAGGCAACATGCTTCATGTGTTGGACTTCATTTAGCAAGGATTCCTTCACTGTCGGCCACAGTACAACTTTGAGTTTGAGAAGCCAAAGAAAAGGATCTTAAATAAACTTTAAAGAAGGTGCAAATACTATATGTATTTTTCTCACAGCTGCAATATTTGTGCTATGCAAGATAAAACAACCCTAAAGCTGCCCACAGACACAAGAGTGCGTGTGTGCGTTCGCCCTGTGATGGACTGGCGACCCGGCCAAGCAGTACTCCGTCTCCAGACGTAGTTGTCTGGGATCAGCTCCAGCGCCCTGAGACCCTGAACAGGATGAAGCGGTTTTGTAGATGGATGAAAGGATAGAAGATTAAGTGAGTCCAAGCGATGCCATGGCGGTGAATAAAGCAGGTGCAACCAGATATAAGGTAGCACAACTTAACAGGGTTTAGTAACATTCACCAGAAGTTCTATAGGACATGTATTGAATTGGGTTGTTAGTCCAGTGAAAACTGCCGGCAGAATATGGACTAGGAATCCATGGGACCAACACACTGAAGTTGAACTTTTCAATTACCGTGTATTTTAAAAAAAATGGCTGAGAGTTAAACATTTAAGATCCTTGACGAAAGACTTTGACACTGTTTTTCTTACCGCCTCTCCGCTGCTTGCTGTTGAACACTGTATTTACGGTCATCCTTCATTGGCTGTGTAAACCGATTCGGTCACAATTCAGTTCAGTTCAGTTAAACTGTGAAAAAGTGGCTTTGACGTAAGCAGTCTGAGCTTTACAAAAAGAAAAAAGAAAAGAAAAAAAAGAAACCGTTATCCCCTCTTCACCTCCTCGCCCTTCAGAATTCTTTTATCCTTGCTCTCGTGCTTGATATCTCTATCTCTTTCTCTCCCCGCCAACAGTTTCCTCCTCCCCATGAGTCCATAATCATGTTTTCAGCACATTTCCTCTCTTTGGCGAGCTCACGTCTCGCATTAAACATTCATGGCACTCTTGTGACCGCCAACTTGTGCAGAAGAATCCAGGAGCCACTTTCACTATGTTCCCTGCCCCTTCCCCTCACTGTGGGGGGGGGTGGTGGAGATGAGGCAAGACGGCACGAAGATATGAAAACTGCTTTAAAGAGTTGGGGGTTGGGGGGGTTGGGGGGGATCAGTGAGCCGCGGGGTGTTTTGATATGGAGGTCAGAGTGTGTGGAGCGGGGACTGATTTCACGGCTGAGGCTCAGAGACATGCAAGTGTTGGGGGATAAAAACTAAAACAGGATCACATGCACCTCGCTTCCTCCTCACACATGAACACAAACAAACACTGGGAAAGTGCACAGGGACTGGAGCTGAAAGCTTTTTTTTTTTTTTTCTTTCTCCACGCCACATCTGAAAGCAGCATTTAGTCCGAACGCGGCGGATCGATGCAAGAGTGGTTTAGCGACGACACGCCAACGGTTCATACATCCGTCTGCCTTTGTGTTCAGAGTGAAATCTGCCTGTTTAGCTGCAACAAGTCACTACAACTTGCACCGTAGACTGGGCTAGTCTTTAAACCAGGATGAGAATGGGAATAGTTTATGAGTGCTCATATGGAAGTCCTCGGGGATTATACTACGAGGACAGAAAGAGAAGCAGCTCACATGAGATGTGTTTTTCGATATTTAGCTTTTGTTTCACAGTTTTTTTTCATTAGGTGGTTTCTTTAAAACCGCATTAGCCGTAATTTGGTACGTAATATTCAGCTGATGAAAGGAATTCATGCTCCATAAAGACACACATTGGGAGTAATTCACAGTAAAATAGACAAGTAGATTAGTGCTGATGCTATCTCCTCACTTTTTAAGGCTTAGACTGTGTTTTAATATACCAGGCTTTTATGTTTTTGCGATTTTAAACACAGGTTAATGACTTCAGTATGAATTTTTGATTTTTGCAACCCACCAACAAACAAAGACTGATTGCAGTCTGAACAGAAAAAACAATAACATTGGTGGATACAGTTCATTACCAAAGATAAACCTCCTCTTATGTTACTTTAGGAATGAGGTCCCGTATTCTTCTTGCTGAGGCCTGAACATATTCATAGAAAATGTGTTTTCGGTGAATCAGAAAAGTGCATTGTCTGTAATTCACTGCAAACAACGCTGTTTGTTGTGAGCAAAAAGGCAGCTTGCAATATATTAAAACTCCATTTTTGCTGAGCTTTATAAGTACTTTTATTGTATTTGGTCTGACAATCTTCTGCAATATACCGCAAGTAAACAGGCAGTATTGATCACTTAAATCCAAATGTTACATGGCCTCGGTGGTCTGTCGATATCTGATATGTTGAGGGGGAAAAAATGACTTGTTCCAGATGTTTCCGCTGGGTTTATCCTGGTAAACACGTCGGCACAACCTTGAGGGGATTGGAGTCCTTTTGCTCATGAGCTCCATGTCTGGGATGAGCTGATCAGTTTCATGCATCCTTGACCTTCTAGCCCAGCGCATCGATGATTGTGTCAGTGCAGGCAAACAGTACGATGGCTCTGACATTTCACAGAGTACATCTCAGATGCATCGCGGCATTAAGACTCTGAGTCCGCAGCCTGGAAATATGTCAGTAAAGACAGGCGGGGCGATGAAAAAGACGTATAGAGTTTCTTTTCTGACTGAGCGCCGGGTCTGAAGCTGTGACCACTTAAGCACAAAACAATTAGCTTGAATGGATTGACTGTGTCAAGGTCAGCTGTCTCTATCCCCAACACACACACACACACACACACACACACACACACACACACACACACACACACACACACACACACACACACACACACACACACACACACACAGACGGATAACAAGATTACGAACTGCTGTCTTCAGATGGTGCGCTTCAGTTCACACATGGCTGTGATGTGCCAAAAATCCAGAGGATCCCGTTTGAAGAGAGAACTTTATCAGCGCCTAATGGAACTTTCTCTTTGTGAATTCTAACCAGCAGCCGTGACCTCTTCAAGGAGAGCTATAAAGTGAGAAAACATACTGCGCACTTGGACTGTGTTTGCTGATTTAGTTATGGGCAGTGTTAAAACCAAAATTGGATTTAACGGGATGTGAGAGATGTGTGGAGGGGAAGGGTTTGCTGTGGGTCAGACCATGGGTATAGAGATAATGCGATTATGTCAGAATAATATGGGGGCTAAGCTCCCTTAAATTCCACCTCTGTACACCAGGGCCCGAGTGTAAGGCTCTAAATTTCCCCACAAAGAGATCTGCAAGATTGGCTTGGGAGAGGCTGCTCCCATACTGAATAAATCACTGCTGCTGATGGGGGACCCTTTTCCCACTGCAGCCAGACACCAATTATTTACTGTATATAACCCATAAACCAACAAACTCCTAAATATAACATGGGAGTCTCTTTTAAAGCACTTTGTTAAATGAATTAAATACCCTTTGATTAATCAAAATTGCTGGAAGCTTCTCAATGCGTGCATCCGTCTGATTTCTCAAAATCAGTAACCAGGTTGGTATTGATGTGTGAATCAGGTCAATAAACACACGAACACGCTCTGGTCAGGGCCGTTCAACACTCAAACCTCTTTGATCCGTCCGCCCCTCTCCCCTCCCGGCTCCCCGGCTCTCAATTTACAGAATCAATGCGAGGTAATTTCACATGGCCGTACCCTCAGATCTTCTAAAAATCGGCGATATAAATTATTCAGGCTCGCTGGGCAGGAAAGCCCGTGGAGATGCATGCTAGATCAGTGACCTTCCGTTTAGCTGGCAGCCAGTCAGACAATCGGAGAGTCAGTCAGTCAGTCAGCGAGGCTGCCCGGCAGGAGAGCGGCTTGTCTTAGCGTCCCTCGGGGAGCTGCAACTCTGGAGCACGGGGGTAAGTTTGGAATACATAAAACAGAGATTATGGACGGCCATAATGCGTACAGCGAGCGGAAATAAGAAGCGGGGTTTTTATGGAGTCGAGCCAGCGTTTGGTCAGGCCCGCTCTCGTGAGGCAAGACACTGATCTGTGTGGTGAACAGTGCAGCAGCACACTGTGGAACACGGCAACGCCAACCGGCAACTCTGCCCATCAATGAAATGTCGGGGTTTTTTACGTCAATAAATGGAATCAAGCAACAAGTAAACTACCATGAAAGTGATTTACTAAGCGCCTGTTTTATACGCCAAGGATTTCAAGTTAAAACACACATTTTTTGTTGTGTTTTGGGTGTTTGTTTAGTCGACAGAAGTGTTTAGCTCTGAAACACAATGGTTTTGGAAGCGGCTCCCAGGGTGGAATGATTGGGCGATCGTGCTAACGCTGCTACCATAGCTCTAGAAAATACAGTAGTTGTTCTGAAAAGCTCAGTACATGCACAATAACAATTTTTCCTCCGCAGTATCATGACTCCCAGTACATATTCTACTTGGACTTGGACATTTTATAATTGATAGTCACCGTAATAACAATCGAAACTGGTCGTCTGGCCATACGAATGTCAATGTACTCACATTTTTAATGTTTACAACGTATTGTTCTCTGTTCCATTTGTGTGTGGTTTCATTACAAAAACAAACAACAGCACACACTCGTGGCCCAACATGAAAACTACATCATTTTCAAACCATTGAAGTGTAAAGGCGAAAATTAACTGAACGTGTAATGCAAAAAAAAAAAGATTTCACTTAAAACATCATTGTTTAAATGGGATCTAACTGTCAGGGGTTTTTGTTAATAAATACAATCAAGCTAAAATAAACTACTACAGATCTCATTCACTGAGATCCTACATAAATCGGGATAAATCTCCGGCTCAGTTTTCCATTTTCTGTGCAGTGTTTAGGTGATTTACTGAGAATAACACCAGGAGGGTCATCACATACAAACAGGATAATTGAAGCTGAGGTTTTTCGTGCACTTGGCTCTGGTGACATGAGAGTGATCGGCTGGAGGTAGTTTGTTTGCGGTCGCCACGAAATGACCTGCTGGAACGCAAACACAGTCTTACAGCAATTACATTTGAATTTGGAATAAATTAATGAGTAAATAAATAATTAAAACACAATAAGGGAACTGTCAAAATAACGCAAAACAGCAGTCAGCAGCATCATAACTAAAGTCTGAGTTTATCTGCTTTGTCTCTTCAAACTTTTTCTAACAGATGCAGTAATAAGCAACGCAAGCATTTTCAAAAAGCGCACATGAATCTATTAACATAAACCCATCCCAGTATTCATGTTGGTAAATTCTCTCGATGAATGGTTTGTGATATTTTGCAGGACCATAAGATGGAATCAGTAGATAAACTTCCACTTGTGTGTGCATGTATTTCACCAATGAGCCATGAATCCCAACTGATCAATTCTTTATTACAGCACTGTTAAACCTGGTCGCTGGGAGGAAACTAAAGCGCTTTGGGAAGCAGTTTAAATGCACTATATAAGTGAAAACTGAAGCCGAAGTTCATGCTTGTTGTAATAGAGAGGTGTCAGAATACAAAGCAGTTTGCTGCATGTGGGGTAACAAAATTAGAAAGTGGTCCTAATGTGTCAAAATACAAATAAATGAACTTTGCCCAGAGCTGTCACATTTTTAATTGTCGCATCCATGTTTTAACGCTCAATTTGATCAGTAACTTCTTTATACAGGTTACACAATGTATGATGGAAAAATACATAGCAAACAAAACCCTTTAAGCCGGTGAGTTAACAGTACAGCCGTCTAGAAGGGTCGGAACAATGCTGCCATACAAAGTCACAACACGGATTCAAAAGCCAATACATGAGACATAAATGAATCACCTGCTAACCTGATCTTCCCAATCAACCTGCTGGTCACTTGCTTCTGCTGGCCTTTTTCTATCCCTGCTGTTTTTCTTATTGTTCATTATAGCTTTTGCACTGTGGGCACTAAAAATGTCTAAAATTGCCTGTTTAGTTGCAATAATTAGACATACAGTTGACGAATCAGCACATTTTTTATCTCATTTGATTAATGCAAATGTGTTGTTTCTTGAGCCTCTGGCACAGACTGGTATTAGTCTAACTTTCAAGAAATGTAGGAAAACACATTATCCTCTAAATGTATAACAGTCATTGAACTCATTAATATAAAAGGAAAGGTATATAGTGCCTTTTTGGGCAGTTTTAAACAACCTATTCTGGACTCGTATAATGGATTTGTTTTGCAAACCTGCTAAAACAACATCTACTGCATTTATTAATGTTGTGAATAATGTAAATCATTGCCGTCATCCTGCATTATGTGGATTATAAAAATGCATGAATGAAAGCTCATTAAAAGTCATATTGTTATAATTAAGGATACGAGTCTGACTACAGTGAGTTGAAGTGGCGGCAGGCAGAAACCTCTGGGTCTGCTGTGCGGCTCGCTGTGTGGCTCAAGTACACTGTGGAGAGGGGAGAGCATGAAACTCACTGGACTAGACTGGAATAATTGGCGCCCTGTAGGCTGTTAAAGCCTGTGAGGCCTGTCTGAGCGTGCGCGCGTTGGTTTCTTTTTCTTTTTTTTTAGATTCCAGGGACATTGATGTAAACACATGGCGCAAACTTCTGGAGAAGCTTTTAGACACGGACATGTTGTGTTGAAGAGCGATCGCAGCTATTCTCATCTGGTTTGATGGATGCGCACAAGAACTTCAGTGGGATTTATTATACAAACAGTCGAGGTCATGAAAAGCAGATTTACGGACGCGTGTGCAGCGACAATCTCAGGTCTTCCGTGTGGAAAGCTGCAGCCGTCCCTCCTCGTTCTATAACTGCTTCTGGTGTCAGGTGCATTGCTGTGGCATGCATCCTGCTATGACTCTCCGAGGTGAATTAAATATTTAGGCAGACATTTGCAAGATAAACTGCTGTTGTCCCAATTCAACATGTCACCACCCATCGCTCCTCCACTCTGTTGAATAATGAAACAGGCCGGGCATTCAGTGGCGTGGAGGGGATTGTGGTGCGTGCTCGTGGCTCAGATGGGTGGGTTGGGGGGTGGGGGGGGGTTGAGACGTATTCGCAATTTCACCAGCTGCGATTGATGTCCGACTTTGAAGCTTCCCAGAATCCTCGGCTGTGCCGTTTTGACACCACGGGGCCGCGTTTAATGACTTCTGCATGTCTCCTCAATTCCCACAAGCCCCTGGACCTCGCCGACCCGGGTCCTGGGGGCTGCCGCTTGTTTATACCCCCGCAGACACGATTGTCTCCACTCCCTAATGAAAGCAACAGCACGGCCTCTGTAAATGTGCGGTGACAAAAGCCTCCTGGAATAATCTAAGACGAAGTGATGAACTGCAGGGTCGGTGCAGGTGTTTTAAATTGGCAGGTAATTTGTTTCAGAACAACGCACCAATATAAATCATGTGAGTACTTCTTATGTTCGGTGTGTGGGATGCCACACAGTGTTTTACATCGTACATAATAATTGCATTATAATTATGTCCTGAACTGGCGACCTGTCCTGGATGTATCTTGCCTTTCACCTCACGTTAGATGGAATAGTTCCAACTCCTCCTCTGGACATGTCAGGTACAGAAGATGAATGATAGATGATACAGGGATGGATGAATTCTAGAAGCTTGTTACTTCTGCTGTACATAAAATGAGCTGTGCTGCTGCTGTCTCTCTCTGTCCTGCTCAGCTGTCTATTTGTCTATAAAGTTATTTCACCAAATAATGGCTGAAAGCTCTTGGCGACTGTGTTCAGTACGTGGATCCCATTTACCCACCAAAGAAGAGCTGCACCTCGCATTGGTTTGACTTCTCCTGCGTCATAATAATAGTCATTTTCATTACTTCATGATAAAGCTTGAAAATCATATCAGATAAAATATACCATGGTAGCATGTTTGTTCGCATCACTAATTTCCATCTCATGCAGTTCAGAGCGACTCAATAACATTCTCAATGACATGTTTTACCCTGCAGCAAAAGCTCTTGTAAGGCCAAATGGGAGAGGTAATTAAATGTACCTTTTTGCTGTAACAGTAAAGGAAATGAGCCAGTCAGTCTGGAGCTGTATGTGTGTGTGGGGGAGGGATATGAAATTGATTTCAATATCTCCAAGAGGAAATCTGACGGACCAAAAGAGATCAGGGATATAGAACTAGTAAGAGATAATCACATAAATATTATGACACTGGTGCCAATCATTTCGTGTTAGTAAGATAAACACATTGATCACACAGTAATGTTGAAACCATTACAGGAAGTGGGCAAAATGCACAGTGTGAACAGGAAATATATGCCAGCCTTCTATTTGATATGTCGCACATCAGAAATCTTACCTTATATTCTTTTTTTAACCAATGCTTAAGTTGTAAAAGGCATCGTCACACTGTTGGCAGCATTAAAGCAGCTTAGAGACACGATACACAACCAAGAGGCACCACGAATCAGCATCATGCAACACTTTGCAATTTTGTTGAGCTGAAATAACACAATAATTTTTGTCTCCAGGATCATCATGAGCAGGAAATCCACGTTAATTATCTGAATAAAGGGTTTATGATGAATGACTCCTACTTTTAAATTCCAAACAGAAGAATTATCTGGTATATCCAAATAGTTAATTACACATTATGCATTGGAAATGTTTAGTTTGATCTGATTTAGGAAAACATGAGGCCACTTCTGATGAAGCAACATGTGGACCCATTAGAGCCACATCAGCAGAAAAGCACACAGTTCACACAGGCTCAACAAAGTAGAACAATAAAAGATTGGGAAAACTTTGCCCGCATGGTCTGATGAATCTTGATTTCTGCTGCCACATTCAGACAGTCAGGTTAGAAAAATTGCTGCTGATCACGATCTTTCCTTTTCCAAGTTCTAATCGAGTTCATCCCCCCCAAAAAAGCACCTTTGGGATATAGTGAAAGAGAAAATCCTCATCATCTGTGTGATAAATAAATGTGCAACGCTGGCATGTTTAAAAAAAAAAGAAAATAAGACCAAAATCTGTGAAAAACATTTTCAGCACTTTGCTATATCTGTCACCGACAATGAAGGCAGTTCAGATGGTAACAGCCCAACTTGTCACGAAAAATATAAAAAATGATTTTCCTGGATTTTACCCCCCCCTCCTTATCATACTATTTTCTAGCATTCATCACTACCCAGAAATGTGGACTGCTGTTCAGCAGAATGCTCAGATCTGCTGTCGGTGAAATAAATATGAGGTAATGTGATTATACTTTTAAATTTCCATGATTATTCTATCAACTTTTCTCGGCAAACTCTGCTTTGGAATATACATTCATTTGAATCTCACAAGTCTCATGCAAGTGGCATTTTCATTTCGTGACCTGTGGACGTGGAAATCATCTCCTCCCCCCCTCTATTCTTTTGCAAAGATAACTCGCAGCATGGCACACAGTTACAGCTGAAAGAAATGCACACATGGTGAAACGTGGTTACTGCCAGTGACTTTGGGAGTGACAGAGATTCCCTCGGGCCCAGGCCTCCCCTCATACATGGCAGCCACTCAACTTCCAGTTAATTACCTGGCCTTGCAAGCTAATTTCCTCTCAGCTCAGTGGGCTGCTCCCCACTGGCATGGCGTAAGAGGACAAAGGCTGTTCTCCGTTCCACTGGGTTCGCGTGTCTACCGGATGACTGGGGCTACTGTGGAACATTTGTCACATACCTCTGGGGTTTTGGGTTGGAGCCGAGCTAGCACACGCCAAGCAGCCCCCATCGTAGCTCACACAGCCGCTCGGGAGCCGCTGGTTGGACGAATTGTTCGAGAACATCCTGGAAAAGTATAACCTGTTTCCTGTGTTTACGACGCCTGGCTCAGTTGGCGTTTCCGTGATGCTTTTCCTCAGACATCACAGTCACGCCAGCATCTAATTGAAGCGTTAGTGTCGGATACTGAAAATGTTTGTCACGCTCACATCTGCAGAACATAATCGTTCCCCATGCATCTTCTTAATTTATAATTTAGCCAGCCAAAAATATGTTTTGTTCTCTTGTGGAACACGTTTCACACTCGACTTCCCGTTGACACACGGCTGTCCATCAGCATGTCGTTGTATACGCCGAGAAAACTGTCTGCTTTGTTTGGGCTGTACACCTCAACGGGGGATGATTTGCTCCTTGTGGATCAAAGCGAGGTTCAGAGAAACCAAGCTGATGGCGACTTGATTAAAAATGACAATGATATGCACCAGAGGTGGATAAACAAAGTGCCTAATCATGCACTTCTTGTCTAATGGCTGCTCTGATGGACTATAGGCGAGGGTGTTTGGGATAATTGGTCTCAGGTGTGATTATAAATTCAAATGCCATGATAACATTTTAAAGTAACATTTCCCCATTTACGAGGGTTACGATCAAGACATTCACCTTGAGATTTGGACATCTCAGATGGCCTCGAACTGAAGTATCGCTGTGATTTTTAATGGGGGGTTTTTTTCTTCAGTGGTTTCCAACAAGCTCGTGGAACTTCACTGCAGATCACAAGAGACCTTAGTTAGGGTTGACTAATAAGATATATTCATAAATTATTTAGATGAATTATTCCCAACTTAAAAACAAGATCATTTTTTTGCAGTCTCAATACAGACTGAGCATTTTGATTTAGGTCATTCATTTCAGTTTATTAGTACATGTGACTATCATGAACTCGGGTATGATGGTGAATTTGCCTGCAGAAAATCAGGGATTCAGGAGTAAAACTTAGACTCACTGATGACAAACAGTTGCATTTAAAATATCAGATTTATTTGCTTGAACAAAACTATCGGTTGACCTCAAAATGGATCAATTACGTTCTCCACTTGTGCCTTCAAATGAAGAGAGCAAACTGAGGCCATTTTCAAGTGAAAACTGACAGCTTTCGTTGCATTTTGGCGTCGGGTTTGACAATGGAGCTCAGTGCCACTGCCAATGCAACTTTTTGAAAATGGCTCCCAAGGTGGAAATCTTTTAAAAACACTCCGACTCCATCGCAACTTTACTGAAGCACTGCTACCGCTCATGCTCATGCGTTGTAGTAAATAGTTCTTCTGCACATGCATCATCTGTTCACATGAATATCCGTGTTTTCCCATTGTTAATGTTTACAGTGTATTGTTTCAGCTGTTTCAGTGTAAATAGACATAATTTTCAGAACTTTGGGTAAATGCAAAACTTTACTGAATCAAAAACAATGCATTTTTCACTTGGTGTGGAAGAACACAGCTAATGGGGATCTGAAAACTATCGTTTAGACGCGGCGCTCATATTGCTTTGATCACCATTCCCTGTTTCTATTGGCTGTTATTCGCTCGTATAGCAGCGGCAGCTACATTACAAGGTGTCAAATTTCCGACACTGTCAGACGATGTCAGGCTGCCTGTGGCAGCAAAACCATGAAAACTACAAAAGATATCCCTGGGACTGCCTGGCTCTCGTCTGGGACGGCCATGATCGCTCAACATATCAAGGCAATTAAATACAAAGGACTGTGTGGCAGCTTAAGACAGTGGATGCTGCGTCGTGACAATTTTTATGACTTCAAGAAGTTGTGAGACATAAGAGTGGACTGGTAACAGTGCAGATGAGGATGCCTAGTAATAAAACTAATCCATCTGAGTTACACCAGCCTAATGCTTCCCTAAATCCTTTCAAGCCAAGCAGCTGTGACAAACATTTGAGTCCCCATGCTGCTCGGGCTGCGGGACTTTACAATTTGTCAGGGGATGCTTTCCATCCTTCGCCTTGGCAGACAAGTGGGGAAGAAGAGGATAGAGTGGAGTCAGAGGGAGAAAAGAAGGCGCGCTATGGAGGAGGAGGACAGAACGGGGGGAAGAAGGAGAGGAAGAAGACGGGCTGTAATCCACCCAGATCCTTCCTCAACCCTTTTCTCTCAGCCCCAGCCTGGCAATCACCGCATCCTCTGGTCTCCTCCAGAAAGAGGACTTTGTAATCAGTTTTCTCCCTGTCCAACAGCTGGTTGTTCACACTGGCAGCCAATTAGAGAGGAGGAAAGAGAAAGGATTGGAGAAAGACAGGCAGAAAGAGAGAGCGAAGAGCATTATCTGCGGCCAAGGCTTCTGAGATGATTTCCTGTTGCGCTGACAGGCAGCAGCACTTCTGAACAACAGCCAGAGGATCTGACTCCTCTGAACTGATGCTGCAATTATAACCATTAACAGATGTAATGAGACAGCCGGATGATCTTGGTTAATTTGCACATATGTACATTTTTAAGCACGAGAAAGAAAAATCACACACCCGTTGTTCTCTTTCAATCCAAAGAAAACAAACAGCTTCTGTAAATATTAAAGGTTTATTTAAAAGTTGTAGATTGATTTGCGAGTAACTGGTAACAATGTTCATAGTTTGCATTAATCTGTTTTTGCATTTACATGTGAAAACCGGAAACCTTCGATGTGTTTTAGTCCGTTTACATGACGATGGTGCGTGGAGACACTAAAAACACAAGTTTCTAGAAATGGCTCCCAAGGGTGAAAATGCTCCAACTCCATCTCTATGGAAACAGTGGAATTTTTTTTTCTTTTCTGATGTGATGTTTTTCTGCACATGCTCAGTAGCTGGACATTATCAACAATGTTTCCTCCAGAGTGTCATGCCTCTCAATCTGTATTCTCCTGGGACTTCCATGTAAACGGACATCATTTTCAAAAACGTTGCCGTGAAACTGGGAAAGTTTCCTCAAATTAAAACTCAAAATAACTGCGTGTTCGTGCGCATGTGGTAACACAGAAGTAAAAGTTCTCCCACACCGTAGTATCTTTCTTTCCTCATGCAGCCTGTTTTTGTCCGTCCAATCATCTGAGCAGCTTAAGCTAATATGCAGAACTTGTGATTGCTAAAGCAGAAAACATGATTAGGTCTCTCTCTCTCTCTCTCTCTCTCTCTCTCTCTCTCGCTCTCTCTTTCCTCTCTAAGACCCACTGCAGTGCATAGATCCAAATGGATTAGTGATCACTCACCCCTCAGTGTCCGGGTCAGGAGACTAGAGTGTGCCTGACTGATTATTCTCACTGGGGGAATCTATCACATGGACAGATAGATAGTTTTGATATCACTGAACTTAAGGTCCCATTCTTCATTTGCACAGCTCAGAATCCCATATCATGTCTTGACAGGCTTTTCTGTCACAGCTATCTTCCATTAGCCAAACATTGGTCTAGTTATTCAGTAGCTTGGTCAAGACACGATCATTAGATTGAGGTGTGCTGAACCTCGGAGACATCGAAAACATGGACGCACTAGTCAATTAGAGCGGTGATTCCCAGCCAGGGGGGCCTGACCCCCAAAGATTCATTGGCCCTCTTGGTTTTGAAAAGGCATTACATGTTTTTATGTTTTAAAAATATGAAATAATATAGTATATTAATATGTTTGTATGTCTGCAAGCAAGATTACGTCAAAAATACTGCATGGATTTGGTCCAAATTTTCACCACCGATATTAGGCCATGGAATATTCCATTCAATTTTGGACGTGCTCCGGATCCGGATCCAGATTCTGGATCAGGATTTTTTTTCATAGGCTTTAAAAGATTACGTGAAAACTTCACGAGAGATTTTCACCAAATTTCTGTGTGCGGATCAACCTTTGGCGCACGTCAGAAATCTCTGATTGCTCTTGCTAGGGCACTGTTTTGCCGGTCTGGCCCACTCAAGATGAAATTGTGTTGACAAAAACATAATGGTTTAGAGGCTAAACTTTGTGCAAGCTTGCAGAAATTCTCCTGTCCTGAGTGTGAAAATATGTCTGATAAGCTCCTAAAAGCAGGTTTGTTTTGCGTTAGGTTCTGGATTTTGTCTGAAATTTTAGCAACATGTGCTTCAATAAAGTTAAGTGTCAAGTTAACAGCAGACGTTCATTTGTACAGTGACCCCCAGTACAGTGATGGGACGGTGTGCTGACCCAATGTCACACACACACACACACACACACACACACACACACACACACACACACACACGCAAAAGTACATAAAAAATAATGCTACGGCTTAGAGGATAATCCAAGAGAGAGAGAGAGAGAGAGAGAGAGAGAGAGATAGAGAGAGAGAGAGAGAGAGAGACTGAAGTGTACGACATCATCACAG
>NC_137652.1:26041971-26048093 GCF_963422515.1 Blennius ocellaris | reverse complement strand
TACGACATCATCACAGGAATTAAATTCCCTCGTGGTCCAAAAAGGGCATGGCAGTAAGGTGGGGTCAGTGGATGACACACATGGACATCGACATGGCCACGAATCTGCTCCCTTTACTTATCCGACCCTACGCAAGGTTTCCTCTGCAGCTGTTCACTTTTGGTTTTCCTTTGTTTCCTCGGCTTCCGTTATCACTCGCACCGAGAAGAATCCGACATCTCAAAGCACGCTGACAAAAACTGGGGACACAGGTGGTGTTTGGGTGCTCACAAATTCCTGTCAGCACCGATAAATCCAAACTCTTCCCCCTCCGGCTGCATGCTGATTGCATGTCTTAATCTAACTGTGAATATCGTGCCGTGACACTTGAAGTTAGTGGTTTTGTCAGGTCGGTGGAGTCGTCAAAGCCCCGTGGTGACACTTTGATGATCAAGATCCACCAGCATCCCGACAGACGGGAAACTGTGATATACCAGTATGATCCCGCGCACACACAAATACAAGCTGAGTGTAGTTTCCATGACCCTGGTTTGAGGCTGTTTGGTCCATGCTTTTCGCTCCGAGGTGGGTTCACAGCGGTTATGCCACAATTGGCACACCACCAGGCCCGCGGCGCGGCGGGCGCCCCGTGCGCTCGCCGCGTTTTCCAGTTGAGGATTTGTGAAGCTTTGACGCGGCGTGGCTTTTGCAGACATCATATGGTTTTTCCGGTTACGTCAAGAATGAAATCGCTTATCGAGCTGCAGGGCGAACGAATACCCAAAATAGAAAGAGATTGATGATCCAAACCGAAGTTGTTGGGTCTTTACAATAATCCGGAGCAATCCGTGCAGATTGCCAAATGGCTTGAAATGGAATGTTCTCTAATAGACTTTCATTTGTGAGGTCGCAGTGGCTGTATTGTAGTTTCTCTTGCCGGCATGAGTGTTTTCACTTTGGGTGGGGTCGTGGTGCATTGAGCTTTGCTCACAAACAATCCCAGGAAGAGTTGAATACCAAACCAGAAAACAATGAGGACACTGTGACTCGAAAGCCTGGCTTCTTTTTTTTTCGCGATGGCTTTTCAGGCGCTGGGAGTTACAGACACTGAGAAATGTGTGTGGTGAGCAGATTTCTACCTTTTCAAATAAACAAGGAAGTTTGCACAGGCCTTAAAACCCATTTCACTCTTTGGAGGGTGGATTTCCCCTGTCAGGAAAAGAGGCTTTAAGAAGCGGGAGGAGCTGAAGAAAAAACAAAACGCTCAGGGTCAGAGGGAAACGTGCTCACGGCAAGATTTCAATTTATGAAAATGGAAATTAGATTAAAAAAATCAGTGGAAGGTAAACATATTTATTTCTGAATCTTTTTTTTTTTAATTAGACTAAAATGTGCAAAATTAGCATGACGTCATGGATTTCGCCACCGGTTCACGACCCGAGGCTGGACAGAAGATGGGAGGAAATAAACTTCAGAGCAAAAACCATAAGGTTTTGTTTTATCACCGAATGAATCAGAAGAGAGGTTAACAGTAAGGATCATCCAGAAATCCACCATTTATCACAAGCGTCTATTTGCCCTGAGACAAGGCATGTGTTGTTGTGATATTTAGAAGGTATGAATGGGGTGAAATGAGGCTCATCCTCCTACACTATTAATAAAAAGAAAACTCATCTACAGTAATGTAAAGCCTACAAAAAAAAACCCTTTCTACATGAAAGTGAACATTATTAGGTAATTATTCCCTGCATACATTACTAGGCTATTCTATTATAATCCATATTTTACACCATTAATTTCACAGTTGTCAACTTAATAACTGTATTTTCTTCTTTCATGTTCATACAGTAAAGCATGAACAACAAAATCTGAATGGACTCGTATGTCTGGTAAATAATCGAATGCAAACTCCACCGCTTTCAAGTTTGTAGTTTAAACCTCATAAACTCTTGTTTGTTTCAAGAAGCAATAGCATCCAGAGAATAGAGCATCTTCCTCCCACTAATTCACTAATCTCCTCTCTGATAATGTGCTGCTCCAGAGCAAGCCGTCGCTGTCACTCCATGACAAAATGTCCCTTTATTGAACATGTTACCACAGAAAAGCAGCAGTGATGATTTCTGTGCTTTACAAAAGTCTGTTTACTGCAGAATCTGTGAATCAGACACATAAATGAGCATGAATGATGAATCAATTGGTAAAGTACAGTCGATTAAATCCTCTCTGAGCTTGTGGGGATGACCCGGTTTCTGTTTAATATTTGTGTTTGTAGTTACAGCCTCATTTTGCAGAGTCAGGCAGATTTTTCACCTTGAAGAATTTGTCCTTTAGTATCTGAGAGCTCTGTCCCACTCAGCACTTTTTTTTCTTTTTTTTTTTTACCGCGGACTCCAAAAATCATTATCAGCCACTGTGGGGTAGTTAAACAGCAGCCAAGTTGGTACCTTTGAGTTTCCACCTCCTCTCTGACACCCCCACTGATCTCACAGAGATCGGGACGTAATTCATCATCTCATAAGTATACGAGCCCTTGTGTTGCACCGGCTCAAATGTTAAAACACACAGAGCTGGGTACGGATCATTTCAGCTGAACCTCTTCAACCTGTGCGATACAGAGCGTGTCAAAGGAATAATTCACAACCTCATATTTTAGCTTTTATCCACTCGGCCAACTAGCATTTCCCATGAGATGCTGAATAAAGTCAATAATGCTGTAAATCCAACCGCAGCCACTATGAGTAAGAGCGTCTCTTTTTCTCTATCAAACAAATGCAGGTAAATTACTTTTTTTTTTTTTCAACATCTCTCTCTGAAAAATCACTTTTTTGTTGGATCATTTTACTATGTTTGGGCTTTCACATCACAAGCGGTAACATCAAACCACCACGTACCATTCATGCCATTATAGATGCTCCGGTGATGTGGCGACAGCTCGTCTCCAGCTGGCCTCCTCTGCCCTTCTCGCCCAGGACTGCCGAACTTCACGTGATCGGGGCTCATACTGTACTGGTGCCTGTGTATTTCTGGGCTGCCCCCTTGGACCACGCAGCTCTTTTCATGGTGGTCGCTGGTCCCCAAGTGAAACTGCCGGAACTCGGGGCTCCCACAGCCCGTGCCGCTGATGCTGCTCCTCTGGTGCCTCTGATACAGCTCCCCGCTGCCTCCCTGGCCGTGGAAGTGTTGCCTCTGGCCCAGGAGGAGGTCGGAGCTGTGGTGCTTGGGGTGCTGCTCCGGACTGCGCCGGCTCACGTTCTTCCCGTACTTTTCTGGACTGAGGCCGCGCATGACTCGACTGTGGTCAGGCACGGATATGGAGCCGCAGCGGGGCCGGCACAGCTGAGGCAGGGTGTACGGGTACTCCAGGCTGGTGCTCCGGTGGCGTCCGGCTGGGAGCTCAGGACTGGACACCTCCCTCTCACCTCCACCACCACCCCCTCCTCCTCCTCCTCCTCCTCCCCCTATCCCACTGATGCTACTGCACCTGGGTTTATGCACCAGCTCGGGGCTGCTTTTTTCCCCACCGCCGCCAACTCCGCCCGCCCCCGCGGCCGGGTGAGGCTGCTTGTGGTGGGGGTGGTCGGAGCTGTCGGCGCTCCCTGCGCTGGACGTGCTGCTCCCGTCCCCGACGTCTCTCATGAGCAGCCCCTGCCCGGGCACCAGTAGCAGGCTATTCTGGCTGTCTATGGAGTTGCGGCAACCTCCCATCCCCACACTTCCCCCTCCGACTCCCCCACCGCCACCTCCTCCGCCGCCCACACCTTTCTCCTCGTCCAGCAGCAGACAGAGCTCCTTCAGCTCCAGGTTCTCCCGGATCACCTCCTCCTGCCGAAGCTCCAGCTCCTTCAGCTTCTGCAGATAGAGCGTCACCTCTTTGCGCATGATGCTGGCGCTGTAACGTCCCAGGCGCTGCCACTCTCTGGACACACGCTTTCCTTTCTGACGGTCGTCGTCGAGGAAGCAGCACAAGTCTCTCAGCTCGCGATTGTCCTCCTGCAGCTTCTGGTTAATGTCCTGAAAAAGAGATAGTGAGGAGAAACCTGAAGTTAGTTAAGCCAGGCATAACATCTGTGTAGTAAATCATCATTTATCATTTATTGAGACATTTGCTTTTAACTCATTCCTAAACAAAAGGCCTCTTCTTGTATTAAATGACCTGTCAGTATTAACTTCCAGGTAAATCACTGCAGCCATTGTCCAATTTGAATTAGTCTCACTGCTCTCTCAGATATCAGTTGAGCACACAGTCATAATGAAATGAAATGCTAATCCTCTGTCTTTCCCATAAAAGCACAGATCCACTGTGTACCATTCAAAATACATAATGTAGATTAGACTCTTCTTTTGGGTGACTGAGAGGCGACGCACTAAAATAAATCAAGGTCAGATAAACTGAATCAACACGCCCCAAACATTTTCCAACTTAAACGTCCCCTCTGCACCTGCAGGAGAACTCCCCCAATCCTACTGTAATGATTTACCTCCTCCCTGTCCTCCTTCACCAGCTCATTCTCTCCTTCATACCCTCCAGCTCCTTCCTGTGTAATTAGGCCACTTGGATTGGTGGAGAGGTGAGGAGGTCTCAGAGAAAAGCAAATGATCCCACTGTGCTTCGGTTGAGTTAACCCCGGGCTGTATTTCAGCTTCAACTGTAAACACTGTTGACGTTGGCCACGTTTCTCATATCAGAAAATAGAAGCAGTGGGTAAAGGTTACCAAAAAGGAGAAACCCTGTGTGCACTTTTGAGGAAAATGCCACATTGTTCTATCGGCTGGCGCACACACACGCTGCAGATATTTGAGTGGAGGATTTTTCTAGGTGTGTGCACACAGAGAGATCTGGACTCCAGATTGGAGCACTGGCATATGAACAGAGGGGATTTACAGAGGGAACATTCCTTCATCTGCCGAGGTCTACTTCTACCTATTTGTAGGACTTGCCAGTATCTTTTCCAATCGTGTTAAAAGTTTTGATTTCACCACACACGCATAAAGTTGAAATGGAAACTCTGGCCATGCATGTTTCTGCATATGGAAGAGAATTCGGTTTGAGACACAGGCCTGCAAATATGAACTTCAGAGATACCCAGTGTGTGTGTGTGCGCGCGTGTGTGAGTGTGAGTGCGTCTGTGTGTGTGCCTGCGTGCGTGCATGCGTGCGTGCAATGCGCGCTCTCAGGTGCGCTCCTATGATCTCATCGCTTCCCCGTCGCGCGCCCCCTCACCTTCAGCCCCCGGATCTCGTTGAGGTGCAGCTGCAGGCTGCGGTTGACCTCTCGGATGAGATTGCCGTGGTCCAGGATCACGCTCATCTTGTCGGCCTCGGAGCGCCGGAGCCGGCGCACCAGGTCCTCCTTGGTCCACTTGAGCAGCTCCTCGTCGGTCAGCCCGGAGATGTCCTCCGCCGGACTTTCGGTCTTGGCGATGGAGAGCTGGAGCTGCGGCTGGGGCGGCGGAGTGGCTTTCTCCATCCTGCACGGCTCCGGCACGGCTCGGGGAGCAGGAAACACTCGGAGGCTCGCTGGAAATCCTCTGCTCGCATCCGATTCCTGCAACGCGATCAAATCAGCGGCATAGTTTGGCCTTTTTTTTTTTTGTTCCGCTGTCTCCCACTCCTGTCAGTGCAACAGCTGACGATGCCGGCTGAGTCTGATTCTCCAACGGTCACTGCAACATCCTCCACAGCCCGCAACCCGGGGTCTGGATCCGGATTCGATCCGAAAACCTGCTCACACCTGGAGCCTGGAGCCTGGAACCTGGAGCCTGGAGCCCGGAGCCTGGAGCCTCGACACACCGCGAGAGGAGGGAAGAGAAAGAGTCCGCCGAGCACAGCTCAAATACCGGCAGAGGAAACCTCTCTCTCTCTCTCTCGCTCTCTCTCTCTCTCTCTCCAGGGGTTTGAGCACCCGCCCCCCCAAAAAATACGGCTTTATTTGAGCGCCACCCAGTGGTCAAAATCATCCACAGCACCCCCACAAGTCACTCCCTCTCCATCAGGGATGAACGTTTACTGACATGATCATTATTCCCACTCCCGTGATTTATTGAAGAGAGAAGATGAAAAACAAAAACTCCACATGGCAATGCATTGTTTCCTTTTACTCAATTACTGTATGCAATTTTATAAAATGGGTCTATCAAGTTAAA